>NC_041214.2:53792054-53817941 GCF_002837175.3 Physeter macrocephalus | reverse complement strand
CAACGGGAGAGGCCACAACAGTGAGAGGCCGGCGTACCACAAAAAAAAAAAAAAAAAAAAAAAGTTCCATTGGGGTTCTTTGGTTGCTAGCAACAGAAATTGACAGGCTAACTCAGGGGAAAAGGAAAAATTTATCAAAAGAATATGGGGTCACTCACAGAATTATGAGAAAAGGTCTCAGGAAAGGGCAGGAACAAAGGCAGAGTTAGAGGATGCAGGTAGCAGAATCTAATGGTCCACCTGTTCCACCATTCACAGGGATGAATTATGCTATCCACTTTCAGTCTCGTATTCCTCAGCTAAGATTCCTGTTCTAGGGAGGGAGCACCTGACTGACTGGCCAGGATCACACAACAACCCCTTGGCAAGAACAGGGTGGGCATCTTGACCGACAGTCCCAACAAGATTGTTAGTTCCAAATGGGGAAGATATTGTTCTGCAAAACTGGGGTACTGTTACTTAAAGAAAGGGAAACAGCTATTAGGTACATGAAAACAAGGGATCCTACGATGGTATGAAACACTGTTTGGTAAACTACACAGCACCACATAAATGCCCATTGCAGTCATTATGACTCTTCAGTGGAGAAAATTAGAAAAAAAAAAAAAAAAAAAAAAGGAAATGTAAGAAATGGCTTAGTTTTAAAATGGAAGGTACCAAAATACAGAAAATGGTGGCTAGAGGGGAGCTGGTGGGTGTGCGCATGTTCCACTTTAGTAGGAGAAAGTGAAACTGAGAACAGGAGTGACTGAGGATCAAGAATCCAGAGGAGTGGGTGGGAGGTGGCATTTCCAGGGTGGAGGGACTGGCGCAGGCGAACACTCCCGTCTCTGAGTTGGGAAGGAGGGAATACAGAAGATAAAGGAAACAAGGGAAATCTGTGACAGACAGAAGCTGAGGCACTGCCCATCCCATTTATTTTCTTAATGCTTCTAACAAAGGGAAGGTGGTACCCAGGGTTCTGGGGGTGGGGGGCTACAGAGAACACTGGGGGAAGAAAAAGAAAAGCTGAAACATTTTACAATTTGGAAGCAGAAACATTAAAGTTGCCTGAAATTCATATACTGTAAAGAAACATGTCATCCTAATTATTGGATGCCACTTGGAGTGTTCACATGAGGGAAACCTATCCACGCTGCTTGCTGCCTTCTCTACACGAGACTGTGTAGTTCAGAACTTAACCTTACTGAAAGAGAGGTGTGGCCTGTGCCCTCGGCTCCTGTGAGATAATCTTTGTTCAGTTGTGGTCCTTGAGCTGGCCAAATGATTAACAATATGAATAAGGCTAGGGGCTGGCCACTTTGAAAAGACCGTCAGTGTGATTTAGGGTGGAGGCTTTGAGTCACACAGCATTAGCTGGCCTGGAAACTGAGATCAACCACATGGGAACTTAATCAATCATGCCAATGTAATGGAGCCCCAATAAAAACTCTGAACATAATGGCTTGGATGAGCTTTCCTGGTTGGCAGTACTTTGTGTGTATTGTCACACATTGGCGCCAGGGACACGACACGGCCTGACTCCACAAGGAGAGAACAGTGGAAGCTCCATACTCGGCACTTCCTTGTCTCTGCCCTACGTGCTTCATCCCTTGGCTGCTTTTAATCTGTATGTTTTCCCTGTAATAAACCAAAACCACGAGTATAAGAGCTTTCAGTGAGTTGTGTGAGTCCTTATAGCAAAGTATAGAAGCTGAGGGTGGTCTGGGGAGCCCCTTGAACTTGTAGCTGGTGTCAGAGGTGAGGGCAGTCTTGAGGACTGTTCCCTCTAACTTTACAGTTGGCCAAACTCCTCACAGAGACACAATGCATGGTGCAGAAATGTTTGCTACTTGTCAACCTGGAAACAAACGTGTGAGGCCAGGGGAGTTGGCCCGGAGTGGAAGCTAGGGAAGATCTGCCACTTGGCAATTCTCAGTCTGAGATCCACAGCAGGACCTGCCTGGCTTAGCACCCTTCAGAGCATCCGTTTGCCACCCAGTGATACCAGAGGTGACAGGTGCAGACAGCAATGTACCGAGTGCAGAAGCACAGCATTCATTCAGTTCCACTCAGAAACCTCCCTGTTCCATCAGATTCTCCTACTACCAGCACATACCCACAATGGTCACCTCTCTCTGGAGTCTACCCAACAGGGATCCCTTCCTCTCCACACACACAGGTCCTGTCTTCTCAAATACCTGAGGACCCAGCCCTGTTAGGCACAGAGAGATTCATCCATCATTACCGCTGACTGAAGATGGCCACACACTTTCTGACATTCCTCCCACTGAAAGATGGGTTGTTCCCTCCCCTTGAATCTGAGCAGGCGCTATGACTGCTTTAGCCAACAGAATATGACAGAAGTGACACTGAGCCATTTTCTATATGAGAAACACTGCTTCCATCTCCTGTCTCTTGGAGCACTGGCTCTGTGGGAAGCCAGCAGCCCCGTAAGAAGCTCAATCTAGCCACTAGAAAAGATGACTGACCAGCTTCAGCTGTTCCAGCTATCTGAGCAAGGGGCCAAACCTGAGAGTGAAGAAGCCCCTGTGCACATTCCAGCCTCAGCAAATGCAATCTAAAGGAGCAAGGAAGAGCCAGAACTGAGAGGGCCCCAGGCCAGCCTTTCTCGCCATCTACAGTTATCTGATCCATCCCAGCTGAGGCCACAGTCATGGGGGGGAGGGGGGCGGTGAGGGGTGTGTGTGCAGAGAGGAGCCATGCAGCTCTGTCCTGTGCAGATTTCTGACTCACAGAGCTGGAGAGATAATAAAAGGATCATAGTTTTATGATATTAAGTTTTAAGAAGTTTGGTATGCAACAGTAGATAACCGTAGCATTCCCTCATAAACGGGGCCCAGTCTTTCATAATTGGGTCTCTGCCACCTTATGCCCAATGGGACCTGATTCTCTCTCTCACACAGAGCCATGACCCTCTGATAGCTGCAGAAACCAACCCTGCTACACACACAGGAATTCAATCCTCTCTCTCCTGGGGACCTTTTGTCCTCCTACCTCACGAGGACAAAGCCCTTTCTCACACGGGGACACAGCCCTCTTACACCCATGGAAAACTGCCCTTAACACACATGCAAGGACTGAATCCTCTCCCATCCGGGGACTGAGCTCTCACTTGCCTGGAATACCACCCTCTTATGCCCACCTGGAGATATTTTGATGGTCTGCCCTCCCATGCTCAGAGATGCCTCTCTCTCTCTCAAACAGGATTCAGCCTGTCTTCCTTACCGCCCCGCTCTCATGTACACACTCACAAGAATCCAGCAGCCCCCTCAAACACTGTCTTTCTCTCTTCAGCTAAAACTGGCACTTAACAGTGGCCTTGTAAAGACCATGATGCAACTGTTAGGGTCTGATGTGTAAGTCACTTCTAAAGATCCACATTTCAAACCTCTTAGGAGGAAAGGGTGGTGATGGGGTAGACTGCTGGGCAAATGAGTGGGGCTGAGAGTGATACTTGGGGCCATGCTGTGACAAAAGGAACACACACTAAACCAGAAAACCCAAGACCCAGGATGTCCATCTCTTCTCACCACTGTGAACTCGACAAGTGGCCTTACTTCACAGAGCTGCAGGTTCCTTGTCGCTAAAGTGGGCAGAGTCACTCCACAGACCACACCCTCCATAACTGTTTTTGACCTGCTCAAACCAGTGCCCTGAGCCCCTTCAGTACACAATCCTATGTTAGATGACCACTGAAAAGGGAGCAGAATCTCCTCTTTAACTCACTCAGTGTTGTTGGGAGTTCACATCTTGAACAAAGGAGGAAAAGTCTTCATAGGATATCAGAAGTTATTTAATTTCTGGGTAAGAATAAACAGGCAGCAGAAAGGGATTTAGTTAATGACACATTTCCTAGAACGCTGATCCTCTAACAGCTTTCACATGTAGGTCAAAAAGCAGTTAGAAATGTAAGAGTCAATTCAAAGCCCATAGTACCTTATCAAAAAGAATCTGAGTTACTTGTCTGTGGACTCAGCTGTAATCATCGAGCTAAAAAGAAAGCTGACTGAGGCAGCTCCCTCCTTTTACAAATGGCATATGCAGCGATCTGCACCATTATGCTCGACTGCCGCTTACACAGCCCCAGAACAAGCATGTGATTGGCATTTACAATTCATTAAGCTTGCCGCCATAGGGCCTCCCTCTATTTTGGCAGTTGGGGTTCCTATCAGGGAAGGCCAAGAGCATCCAGAGGAGCCATTAAGGAACGGCCACCTCTTTATCCTTATCTGCTTCAGGAGAGAACCAAGTCCGACCCTTTCAGAAAGATTCTGCGGGGATCCCCAGAAGGCATCTGAAAAACAAAGACAAGAGTATGGAAACTCCCTCGGGGAACAGAAACTAAGGAACCTGCTGTTAAATCACGTCTTCATATTTTGATTTGCTTCTGTTTTCATAAACCACCTGGCTCTTAGTTTTCATGTTTAGCAAAGGATGTTGATCCATCAAATGATTTCACCTTCCCTTCCAGCTCTCAGACTGAAAACTGTTCTTGTCTTGGAACATTCCAGAAGAGAACTAGGGTTTATAGATGAGAAAAACTTTTAACCACTAGGATCTTAAAGAGTCTTTCAAGTTGCAAATGAATCTCCAAGAGGCTAATGAAGCTATGGACACTGTCCTCTGGAAAATATGAACATGAACTTACACACAAAATTTACATACTTTTTCAGGTAACCTATGAGTCAATAGGATCTTGGAAGTGAAGTGACTTGCCCGAGGTCACACACTAATTACAGGGGACTGGGAAAGAACCCACATCTCCCAGCTTCCAGTGTAGTATATTTCATGATCTCACATTCTATGCATTGGAAAAACAGACTCACCAAGTGAATCATCTAAACTGTAAGCCCCATGACGGCAGGGATCAGAGGGTTCTGCCTTCTAACCTAGACCATAATTGACTCACTCACTCATGGAGAAGAGTGAAAAAATTAGATTAAGAACCACTGTCAACAGTTTTGCTTTTATTTTTATTTATTTATTTATTTATTAACATCTTTATTGGAGTATAGTTACTTTACAATGGTGTGTTAGTTTCTGCTGTATAACAAAGTGAATCAGCTATACACATACATACATCCCCATATTTCCTCCCTCTTGCGTCTCCCTCCCACCCTCCCTATCCCACCCCTCTAGGTGGTCACAAAGCACTGAGCTGATTTCCCCGTGCTATGTGGCCGCTTCCCACTAGCTTTCTGTTTTACATGTGGTAGTGTATATATGTCCATGCCACTCTCTCACTTCGTCCCAGATATTCTCTTCCAGGACACTGAATCTTCAGCAAGGGACCAGGACAAAAGAATCAGATTCATTTAGGGGTCACACCCCAACCTGGCCCTTCCTGCTGGAGGACCATGGCTGGGGCTCTTGCTTCCCTGGTCTTCAGCCTTCCCATCAATTGTGAGAGCCCCCCTACCACCACCAATCCTGCCAATCAGCTCCATTTCACTTAAATCAGCCCAAGCAGTTTCTGTGGTAGCAACCAAAGAACGCTGACTGATTCATGAAGAAACCCAGGGAGTAGGCTAACCCAGATCACTCCACTTCCTCCCCGATGGCACAGCGCCATCATACCACTAGGTAGCTAACTGCTTCTCCTCTCCCAGCTATTCACGGGGTCACTCCATCTACTGGTTAAAAAAAAAAAATCCCTGAACCAGGAGACAAGACATCTGGATACCAGCCCTGGCTGTGCCAATAACCAGCTATGAGTCTCACTGCTATTCATTCACCCTCTAGGTAGCAAGTAGCAGTATCCCCTTAAACTCCTTACCATGAGCCGGGTACTGTTCTAAGTGCTTTACATGTAAGTGATTTATCTCTCACAACCGTTTTACAAAGATACTACAGCTATTCTTCTTTTTTCAGATGGAAAACTGAGGCATGGAGAGGTTAAGTATCCTCAAAGTGACATAGCTTACAAAGTAGCTTGAACCCAGAAAATCTGAAGGCTATGTGCTCTTAGCCACTACACAATGCTGCCCTTCTGGGTTTTGAACTTTTCTCTCCGTTGTAATTGGATTACTTTGAGGATCTTCGTCTCTGTCTGGAAGAGATTTATACTCTAATTGTAGAGCATTGTGACTGAGCATGAAGGGTCCAGGACTGCTCTGCCCTCTCCTAAAGGTCTTGGTCCCTCCCTTCAGCTCCTAGTGAATGTTCAGCTATGCCCTCAGAGCCTATTTAATCAAGACGGTGAAAAGCTCTCTTCTTGCCACACCTATGATCTTCAACTTAACTATCTGTTCCTATTGCTGCCATAACAAATAGTCACAAACATAGTGGCTTAAACCAGCACACATTTATTATATTCAGTTCTGGAGATCGTAAGTATGAAATGGGTCTCACAAGGCTAAAGTCAAGGTGTTACAGAGCTGCGTTCCTTCCGGAGATACTAGGAATCAGTTTCCTTGCCTTTTCCAGCTTGTAGAGGCTGCTTGCATTCCTTGGCTCATGGCCCCTTCCTCCAACATCAAAGCCAACTCTGTATCATCTTTTCAAATCTTTCTTTGACTCTCTTTGCTTTGGTCATCGCATCTTCTATGACTCTTTTAAGCATCCTTGTTATTATAGTTAAGGCCCACCTAGATAATCTCCAGATCTCAAGGTCCTTCACTTCACATGTGCAAGGTCCCTTTTGCCATGTAAGGTAACATATTCACAGGTTCCAGGGATTAAGATGTGGAAACAGGAAGGGCCATTATTCTGCCTACCACGCTGCCTGAATGCACAACAGTTAAATCTACCACAACAATGGAAAGTAATTTAGACATCTAAGTCCAGAAACAATGATGGGAATTCCACATTTCTTGGACTATTCTAAATGAATATTTATTAAAGGATCTAATCCTCCCTCTGTGCCAGAGAAATGAGGGCAGACATCTAGAAGAAGGGAAAATCATAAGTTGGGACTCCCTCTGAATAACTGCAAAAACTGTGTGAGCTATTATTTTTCAATGCTTTTTTGAGTCTATCTTTATTGTTTAGATTCAGAAGCAGTTGGCTTTTCAAGCCCAGTGAAGCCCCAAATTTCTGGATTCTCTATATTACCTCCCATTTTTAATCTCAAATCAGCCAATTTTTGCTTGACTATCTTATCTAATGAAGCAAGAAAAACCATTACCAAATGTCCTGCCACTGAAGTTTCCAGCTTTCCAGGCTGACAAATCTATTTCCTTGCTCCCTGACTGCAAATTTAGAACCACATATTTTAGGTTTGCATATGGCAATACTCACTTCATGGTACTCATTTCTATACTAGAGTAAGATCACTTGTTGTAACAAATTGATCTCAAAGGGTCTCCTGCACAACTGAAGTTTATTTCTTATATAGGCCAATGTGAGTGTGCCAGGTTGGTGAGTGGCTTTCTTACATGAGGCAATTCAATGCCCTGGGTCCTTTGCACCCTGTGGCTTGGCCATCAATTCCCACGTCCTACTTGCCATCGTTTACATCTAGCTCACATAAAGGGGAAAAGAACATGTAAGAACCACAGACACATCTTTTAAGTTTTGGGGCCCAGAAATGGTACAATTTTCTTCAGCTCAAATTCCATTGGTCAAAATCATTGGTCAATCTGCAAAGAAGGCTAGAGTGTGGTCTAGTTCTACTTCTGTTTCCAAAAAGTATACATTTTAGTTGGTTTATCTGTTCACCAAAGTGAGAGTTCTGGGGTGACTGCCTCATTTGCTCTGTTTTAGAAGGTAGTAGATAGTATCTGGGAGTTACACCTCTAAGATTCCATGATTTTCCATTTTTAATATTATTCAGATCACTGATTTCAGAACAGCATCACCCAACTTTCAGCTCCTTTCATTCAAAGTAGAAAAATGGTGGAGTGGAGTGCAATGGAAAGGACACAGATTTTATCATTAAAATAGAACTGTGTTTGAATCTTGGGTTTATACCTTCATTAGCTATTTCATCTCTGATGAGTTACTTCATTTCGTTGAACTCTCATTTTTTTTCCAAGAAAAAAAGAAAACTTTACCCAGGATTACCTTTTCCATATATCTCATGGTCTAAACACTCATATCTCAATGGCAAAGCTAATAGCTTCTCATCATTCTTTTAATATCAACCTATTACTTTTATGGAGAATGTGCCCAGGGGAAGTAACTTCTCACCCAGCTCCATTTCTAGGTTGTAGGAAGAGTTAATACCATATTTATTATACCTAACAGCATGCTTTGTATATACTAGATACTCAGTAATGTTAGGTCCCATTATTTTCTCCTTTCCCTTTTCCAGTTGTTGTTTAGAATCAGAGAAACTTGCCTCTGTGAGAACTTGTTGGTGCAGTGAAGTACACGTGCTTTTCTACTTGATTAAACTTTCACAGTCCATCTAGTTACCCTATAACCATTGAGGAAATGTCTCCATTTCTGCCACACATTCTTTGTTTAATAGGATAAAGCTCATTTCAGAGATTGCTGGAGAGCACTTTTCATTAGGATTTACAGGACCTACTTTTAAATTCAAGGCCTTAGGGTACTTACAATTCAACCAGGGAGTCAGAGTACACAGAGCAGAAAACAACCTTCCCTAGACCAGTGGTTGCAAACTGGAGGCTGCAGAACACATCAGCCCACGGGCATGATTTGTTTGTAAGTACTATGCTAGTAAAAATTTTGATTTGGTTTCTAACATTTAAAAGCCAGGAGATATAATATTAAATTGGAAGTTTTGGCTTCTGGAGAAAAATGGGAAGAGCCGGCCACATAGGGGCCACAGTACCACAAGGTAACAAGGTGCTCAGTTGACAGTGACTACTCTTTGCACAGGGAAAAACGCTCCAGTTTGCTTCAGCTCCCCGCCTCCCTTACCCCCGTACCTACCTATATTCCCTGTCCGGCCCTTGTAGGCAACTGAGTTTGCGCCTCACGTTCTGGATCCTATGGCCTATAAGGTACAACTAGGATTGTTACTTGCATAGTTCCTATTCCTTCAGGAGAAAATCTGTTGGATCAAGTGACATGATTTTCTAAATTTTCTAATATTCTAGGAAAATCATTCTCACAGTTTGAGAATGTACTTCTCACCAGCTGATCCAAGGCAGGCTCAGATGCCATGATCAGACCTGTGTTTCAGCCAGGCTTTACCTGGATCTAAGGTGGACTGGAGGTGGGAGAAAACAGTTAGAAAACAAGGGCAATAGTTTCGAAGAGAGGGAGGGAATGGTGGTTTGAATCAGGGCAATGGTAGCGGCAATGGAGACATGCCAGCTGTGGGAGATTTTAAGGAGGTAGAATCAACAGGAGCTAACAACTGATTGGATTTTAATATTAACCTACCCTTCACCAACTTCACAGATCTTACTGGACTTTCCACACACACACTCCCCACTTCAGTCAGACTCTACTGCTCATTTTCCAATTTCTACTTAACATTCTAATAGGTCACTTATACACTAGTGACAAAAGAAATGGAGGTATCAAAGATGAATCCAGTTTTAGTTGCCTTTAATGAAGACAAAGAATGCAGGAGAACAGAAAACATTTCTTTTGCAGAAGGTGGGGCATGGGAGAAGCCTGGAGGTGGGAGAACTTAAAAGGTTTATTGTGGCACGTAAGAATCAAGAAATGGATGGAGATGTCTAGGAAGTAGTGACATAATATAAAAGCAAATCACACGGACTCTAGAACCAGAATGCCTTGGTTTGTATCTTAGCTCTATGACTTCCCAGCTGTGTGACATTGGGTAAGTTACTTTACTTCTCAGAGCCTTGATTTCCTCTGAAAAATGGGAATTAATAATTGTGCCCACTTCGTAAGTGTAGTGGCAGGAGTGAGTCTAGGACCTTAGAAAGAGACATGAGCCATCACAGTCGTGGACAATGAATGTGCTCCCTGGAGAAGACACTGCAGAGGGAAGAAAGCCAAGAGCAGAGCCCAGCTAGGAGGCAGAGAGGCAGATGGAACCCTAGGGCAGCAGTTCTAAAATGTGGCTCTTTATTATAACCACCTGGAGAGCTTCCAAAAAGTACTGATGTCTGATCTCACCCCCAGAGATGCTGACTGAATTGTTTTGGCATGTGGCCTGAGTGTTAAGAGTTTTGAAAGTTACCCAGGTGATCCTAATATACAGACAATTTTGAGAACCATATTCCTAAGGAAAGGATTTCTCATTTTAAAATGGGCTCCATCCATCAAAATGTAGCTCTAAGTGTAAATTCCAACAAAGCCCTTTCTTATAACATTACTGTAGGTCAAGGGCTTGTTAGAAGATATAATAAAAATAATAGCCACCATTTACTAGCAATTAGAGTAGAATAAGGTACTGATTATGAGCATGGGCTCTGAAATTAGGCCTGGGTTCAAATCACAGCTCTGCCACTTACTTAGCTATGTGAATTTGAGAAAGTTACTTACCTTTCTATGCTTTAGGATCATATCACTGCCTATCACAGAGGGTTGTTTGTGGGGAAAATGTATTAATATGCGAAAAGAACTTAGAACAGTGCCTGGCACAGAGTAAGCACTTAATAAAGGTTTGCAATTATTATCCTTATTGTCATTATTGAGCATTTATTGGTGCAGGAGTGACCCAACCAAGGAGGCTATAAGATGGGATTTTGGAGGGAGGTTATCTGCTAGCCAGCTGCAATGATGATTCCATCACTACTAGGAGGGGAAGAATGGATAGTCCCTGGCACATTATAGCAGTGCAATTGTTAAATTTTTAACCAACGGTGAACTGGAAAAGGATACCAGAGGAAGGGAGTGTACTGGCAGATGCAATATATCAGATGTTTGATAAATCCTGGGAAAATAATCAGTAATTGATAATAATTGAATACCACAGCGAGTGTATATAGTAATATTAACTCAGTCCTTCCCCAAAGGGATCTATGACCATTTACTCAGGTACCCATACACTGAAGAAAGAGAAATATTGAGACATTTTTAGGACTCTGGACACTGATACCCCTTGACAACTAAGTAGACAGAATGACTGAAGCACATGATGACAGCCAGCCTCTGTCATTGGTCCCTACCAGTTTTGGCCAATGGCCATATGAACAAAGTAGCCATGGGGATATGGATGGAGGGTACACAAGGGCCCAACAACATGGGGTTCCTTGCACCAAGTCTTATCTAGCTTCCACTGCTGTTAAATGTCCCATCTGCCAGTAAAAAAGACCAGTGATCCTCCACGTGGCACCATCCCTTGAGAAGACCAACATCTACTTAGAGGCAAGTTGATTAGATTGAACCCCTCCTATTTAAAAGTGATAGTGATTGATCTTGACTGGAATTGACACATATTCTAGGTATAGATTTGCTTTCTCTACCCATAGGATCTCAGCCTGCCCTACTGTCCAAAGGCCTACAGAATGTTTGGCCTACCAGTATGGAATCACATATAGTATCGAGGAACTTGAACCAAGTTCCTTGAACCAAAGAATCCACTTTGGACCAAAGAAGGTACAGCAGTGGGCATATGAGCGTGGAATCCAGTGTTCCTATCAGTTACTGCAGAAGCCATAAGCTGCTGTACTCAGCTGATCTTTGGAAGGAGTATTGAGGTATCAGTTTGGAGATGACACTTTTCAAGTACTGTCTGCCATGAATAGAATACATGGCTCTGGAACCAAGGGGTGGAAGTAGGAGTCCCCGTGGCGTACTTGGGGAGACCATGTCTCCCATCTTCACAACTCCAGGCTCATCAAGTCCACAGGTCCTGGTCAGCAGAGAGGGAGTATTTCCCTCTGACCAGGTGTCTACTGGGGTGTCTCTTGGTAATCTCCTGCCCAATTTTGAAGGTCAAATGTAGCAGTCACAGACCAAGAAGAACATGGTAACCGGGAATTCAGACCCCTCAGGGATGAGAGTCTGGGTTGCCTCACAAAATAAGCCACTTTGACCTGCAAAAGTGCTGAGGGCGAAGGGTGGGTAGTTGAGGAAAGAAATGACGAGTATCAACGTGGCCCTGAGACCAGCAGCAGTGAAGGGGCTGAGATTCATCTTCTAACCTTCCTCTTGTAAGCCTCCCCTGGAAAGAGGCTAACCAGAATTCTTGATGACCTATTCCCAAACGGGATGAACTTAATATTTGAAGACAGTGGATCCGAGCATGCAAGTGGTGAACTATAGTAGATGCTGGGGTGCACCGTCCAGGTTGCTCTTCAGGACTAAGACACCCATTCCCCCAGATGCCAGGAGTGTTGGCCACTGGTGGCACACAGCAGCATCCCTCCCAGGAATTGCTTTTGGCTGAAGAAGGCTTCCTGGCTCAAAGGGGTTGCACCACCTCCCACAGGTGGTACATATCCAATGGCTGGTAATGCAGGGATATGAAGGCCAGGCCCACTTACCTCAACTCTGGACAACTCTGATAGGCCATTCTAGTTCTAGGGTTCCCAGCTGAGGCCTCTGTTACAACTGCTTCACAGTTCAACTCCTCCCTCTACCCAAGCCTAGTTCCTTGGCTCCCTCATAGAGGTGATTTTTTTTTTCAGTACGCGGGCCTCTCACTGTTGTGGCCTCTCCCGTTGTGGAGCACAGGCTCCGGACGCGCAGGCCCAGAGGCCATGGCTCACGGGCCCAGCCGCTCCACAGCATGTGGGATCTTCCCGGACCGGGGCACGAACCCATGTCCCCTGCATCGGCAGGCGGACTCTCAACCACTGTGCCACCAGGGAAGCCCCACAGAGGTGATTAATAAGAGTACTCTCCCATAAGTATCTTGACACAAATATCCACCTCAGATTCTGAGGGAGTGAATCTACGACACCAGAATAAAGGTTTTGTACTTAATGGGTAAAAAAGAAACTTCCCTCCACCTTAAATTCACTTTGGATGAGAGTGGCAATGCATGGATTGTAAATAAAATTTGTTTGTCTCCAAAGCATGTAATTATTATTAATAAAAGTAAAAATGAGAGAGATGCCAGGGAGAGCAAGCTGAAAGGAGCCAAAATTCTGATTTTTAAGACAAGATCATCTACCAAGACATCTTGGAAAGCAAACTCCCTCTAATGCCTTCAGCATAAATTCATGTGTGAGCTTAGTTAAGAGGGAAGATTTTACTCTCGCCCCTCTGGATTTAACAGGACAATATCATTGCTCTGGGGAGAAAATGTCAGCTTCCTAAGGGAAATTATTTTCCGCAAAAATGTCTGAAAGGGCTTCAATGGCCCCACTGGTCTCCTGTACAGAGAAATGTACCAGAGATACTGACAAGAAGATCATCATAATGATAAAATATAGACGTCTATATAGTCCCTAATGGGGAGAACAGAAAACAGAGCTTGTGTCCAAATGCCTCTGTTTCCTGAGCAGAATTCTTAACCTTGGCCAGAGTGTTTCCAGAACGCTTTACACTAACTTGTAACAGAGATAAAATCTCCCTGTTAAAATAGCTATAATATTAGTCACCTCAGGGGGATGCTGTCAGGCTTTGCAAAGTGCTTTGTGGCTCCTCAGATAAAAGCAGAGATAAAGCTACAGTGTTATTATTTTTCAACTTGGAGGGCTATCTGGCTAACCCTCTGCATGAACTCACTCTAATCAACCAACTCAAAAGCCTTATATAAGCTATAAATCCCACTTGCCCACTTCATTTCAGCGATGACAGGGAAAACAACATGACCACTTGCTCCCTGGGCCTGAGGAAGTGTCCAACTCCCAGCCTGGGGAACAAGAGAGACTGAGCAATGAATTTCAGACAGTGCCTTATTGGGGGGAGAGGGGGTAGCACTGCTGCTCCCCTCACAACAACCATTACATCCTTGGGCAAAATCTAGATTCCTAATCTGGAACAAAGATGCTTATGATCAGTCCCCAGCCTCCCCCTCTTCCTCCTCCTCCTAACGAACAGAGGCAGGGGCAGCTAACTCTACACCGAAATCCATACTCCCCTCCTGAGTACAAAGCTGTTCTGGGAAGCAGCTGACAGGCATGTAGGGCCATGGGACCTGTTCTCACCATGTGGTATGTGTCACTTTCAGGCCTGGGTTAAGGTTAAGAGGAGTTGTGTTTTTCCACATCCATCTGCTGACTAAATGCCAAGGGCTCTGACATCCTAGGGGATGGTGAAGTCACAGAATTGAAGAACTCCTGAGAATAGGAATATCATCATAGTACTGTTATATGAATGAAAAATAGACCTCTATTGTGTTAAGCACTGAAATTTGGAGGTTTATTTGGTACGATGCCTAGTGGTACCCTAACTGTACAAAAACACTTCTTGAGCCATTGCTGTGTGTCACGAACTTTTCCAAGCATATATCCTGAATATCTCTTGTAATGCTGACATCAAGCCTACAAGGTAGCTACTACTGTTATCCCCATCTTATCGATGAGAAAATGAGGCACAGAAGAGTTAAGCAAAATGTCCAAGGTCACACTGTAGGTAAAGAGTGCTGAGTTCAGTGCTGGATCCTTTCTACTGGCCCCAAGACAATGCCTCCAATAATCTCTCTTCCTTTCTCCTCTGTGCTCCTCAGGCTACAGCCTAACCAGACCATATACCTCATGAGTAGTCTTACCACTGGGAATGACTTTCCTTTCCTCCATCTTTTCTTGTCAAATTCAACAAGGCACTGCTGAACTTCCAGTTGCTTCTGAAGCAGTCCTTTCCAACAGGACTCACCCCTCTGCTCCAAAGCCTTACTCTGTCCTTCACTGGTCATCTGTCACCAGAGAAGAATGTACTCCCTAATGGGCCTCCTGGCAGAATGGCTGGTCCTTTTGTAGGTCTCCCAGATGAGACTTCCAGCCTGGGAATTCAGTGCTAACTTACCTAGCTCAGAGCTTCACACATTACCTGGCAGAAGTAGGTGCTCAGGAAATGTTTATTGGATTGAACACATGCACATAAAATACAAAGCCGCCAACCAGTAGTTGTTAACTTAAATAACATGCCAAGAGAAATGCAAGACTCCTGTATCAAACCCAGAAGAATCTGGCTTGGGAAAGGAGAGGCTTTCTCCAATTCATTACAGCTGAGCAGGTGCTAATCCTGACTCCAGGGCCCAACTGTGGTCATACACAAGTGGGTGCCGCGTACTTACAGCCACATTTCAGGAGCACTGGCATGGAAGTGATTCTACCTAAAACTGTATCTACCCTACACGCCCTAGTCACAGCTGTCTAGTGCCTGCAATTTTACAATTAAAGGTCCATTCCTTGACAAAGGTTAAACATTTTCAGATATTCATATCCTGATACAAATGGATTTGTTAGGCCCTTTCCCAAGAGTGGGTTGTGAAAGGTAAACAAGAGAGTATGAAGACCTTAGCACAACAGCCCTGCAGCTTAAAAAGGGGGGAATCAGAATCAGCAATGAGGGGAGGGATGGGAAAAGAACAACTGGGACATGGAACACAAGGCTTGCCTGCTTTACAGGTGTGCTCAAGGTTGGTCTGAGTCCGAGACAGAACCCCACAGGATTACATGCCTTTTTGTGGAAGGAGGAAGCCATTGACCCAGTCTCCTATTGTTTTCAACCTGAGTCTCCTTGAAAGAGGACTCAGAAAAATCCTACCCTTGGCCAAGACTAACTGCTAACTGCCCTAGGGCAGCAAATATCACACAATTAGTTTCTAGAGCTTCACTTACTATCTCTGTCAGTTTCAGGAACTGCCTGTCACTAGAGCCCTCTAGTGCCAGAGGATGAAGCTATGTGCAGTATAAAACAATGAAAGAGCCAGAATTTGCTAGAATAATCCTGGTCTTAGATGGTCCAGGGCTAAATATTACAGCTGGCTGTTAGCAAACTGTGAAGGGCTAAGCATTGATTTGTTAATTACAGATAGTTAAAGTAGGCTTAAATTAAATCTTCCTAGAGGGAAAATTCCTAAAACCATTAAATGAACTGAGACTATAAAAGTCAGCTTTTATGAATTGAACTATCCAACAAGTAATTTCTTCAACTCCTACTATGAGCTGGACACACTGATTTGATATAGGTAACACGTGATTTTAAACCACAAGGTGAAGGAGGGGGATACCAAGGAAGGTCTGAGAAACTGCCACAACCAAGAGGAGCCTAAGAAGAAATGGAAACTAATTATAATATAGTACCCTTAATGGGATCCAGGAAGAGAAGAAGGATATTAGGTAAAAATAAGAGAATGTGAATAATATATGGACCTTACTTAATAATAATTTATCAACATTAGTTCATCAATATGACAAATGTACCATATACTGTAAGGTGTTAATGATAGGGGAAAGTGGGTATGGAGTATATGGGAACCCTCTGTATTATCTTACCAATTTTTCTGTAAATCTAAAACTGTTCTAAAAAATTAAGTCTATTTTAAAAAAGAAAAGAAAGGAAGGCTGAGAACACTAAAGACAGTGGCAGAGGCATCCATACCCCCTCCTTTTCCTAATAGTGTCCAAATTTCCTTTAAATCACCTCTCCCTTAACATCAGTGGGCGACATGGGTGGGATTCATCCCTGTTCCAGCTCCAGTGAAGGGCTCTCATGGTCTAAGCCAATTAGAATATCCCGCTCACCCGGGCCACTGTGACTGGTTCAAAAATGGACAGGTAACCAATCAAAGCAGTAGGATTCCAGGAGCTGCTTGCTGAGGCCTTAGGAAAGAAAAGCTTTTACTCTTCCTCTGGACCAGGGTGTGAGAATCTGAGGCTTCCAAGGCTGCAGCAGATATCTTGTTACCATGAAGAGAATAAGACTGAGGGATGCTATGAGACAACTCACATCCAAACGAAGCAAAGCTGAGAAACAGGTCCTGCTGCCATTATTTGAGCTTCCTAGTCTATGACTTCTCCTGAGGACAGCAGTGCCTTTGGGCTTCTGCCACCTGCAGCATGAAAAATTGTAACTAATCTTATGGACGTGCACACTTCACAGCATTGCCCGTGGTGGCCACCTGACTGAGCAGGGAAGGGCACCCCCAGAGAGATGGACCTGCCTTGCTGAAGTCACCAGGGCTTGTGGCAGAGCCATGCTCACTTAAAGAGGCACACACAGTCACAATTTCATAGGGCTTATGAGTTTGAAAACAGAGCAGCAAAAAGAGTGAGATGGTGTTAGACAATAGGCCCCTCTGTTTTCTTTCCAAAAGGTCTATCACAATCAAGTCACCTTCCAGTTCTAGGCAAGACTAAGTAGAGGTCAAAGGGTCATGCTTTACTTGAGTTTGACCTGAGTCATCGGCAGGCGGACGCGCAACCACTGCGCCACCAGGGAAGCCCTAACTGTGGTCATTTTTAATGATGTCCACAAATTCTGTGATACTCTTCTCCTTCAAAAGGTGGAAACTAATTCCCCCCACCTTAAGAATGGACTGGATATTGTGGCTTGATTCTAATAAATGGAATATGACATAACTAACAGTGTGTGTCTTCAAAGACTAGGTCTTAAAATGTTTATGGCCTCCTCCTAGTTCTCTCTCTTAGAACACTTGCCCTGGGGGAAGCTATTTACCATGTTGTAAGGACAAACAAGCAGCTCTAGGGAGAGGCCCACATGGTGATGAACAAAGGCTTCCTGCTAAAAGTCAGCAAGGAACTGAGGCTCCTGTTAACAGCCATAGGAATGAGCCATCTTGGAAGTGTACTCTCCAGACCTGGACAAGCCTTTGGATGACTGCAGCCCCAACTAACATCTTGATAGCAACCTTGTCAGAGATGCTGAACCAGAACCATTTACTAAGCCATTCCTGAATTTCTGAACCTGAGAAACTATGAAATAATAAATATTTGTGGTTTTGAGCTGCTAGTTTGGGGGTAATTTGTTATGCAGCAATAGATTACTAATACAATGACTGTCCAACCACCACAGGTTTTGTGAATGACATTTAAGATCCTTTCCAACTTTTCTTTCCTCCTTTACTACAGACATTGAAAAGCTGAAAACCTTACTTCTGAAACGTCCTTGTAGCTAGGGTTCCAAATGTGATTTAGATTCCACCAATCAGAATCAAAGCAACTTGCGTTTGAGACGACTATGGAAATTTCAGGTAGATTTCTCAGTCAGCCATGAGATCTGGAGACTGAAGTTCATGTGAGAGTTCAGAGACAAAGAGGTAGATTCAGACATCATCAGAATATAGGTGGAAGTTAAAACCACATGAGTCAGAAGAGACCTTCAAGATGGCAGAGGAGTAAGACGTGGAGATCACCTTCCTCCCCACGACTACATCAGAAATACATCTACATGTGGAACAACCCCTACAGAACACCTACTGAACATTGGCAGAAGACCTCAGACTTCCAAAAAGGCAAGAAACTCCCTACGTACCTAGGTAGAGCAAAAGAAAAAAGAAAAAGCAGAGACAAAAGAATAGGGAAGGGACCTGCACCAGTGGGAGGGAGCTGTGAAGGAGGAAAAGTTTCCACACACTAGAAGCCCCTTCACTGGTGGAGACGGGGGGGGGGGTGGCAGAGGGGGAAGCTTCAGAGCCATGGAGGAGAGCGCAGTAACAGGGTGCGGAGGGCAAAGCGGAGAGATTCCTGCACATTGGTCCCTACCAGTTTTGGCCAATGGCCATATGAACAAAGTAGCCATGGGGATATGGATGGAGGGTACACAAGGGCCCAACAACATGGGGTTCCTTGCACCAAGTCTTATCTAGCTTCCACTGCTGTTAAATGTCCCATCTGCCAGTAAAAAAGACCAGTGATCCTCCACGTGGCACCATCCCTTGAGAAGACCAACATCTACTTAGAGGCAAGTTGATTAGATTGAACCCCTCCTATTTAAAAGTGATAGTGATTGATCTTGACTGGAATTGACACATATTCTAGGTATAGATTTGCTTTCTCTACCCATAGGATCTCAGCCTGCCCTACTGTCCAAAGGCCTACAGAATGTTTGGCCTACCAGTATGGAATCACATATAGTATCGAGGAACTTGAACCAAGTTCCTTGAACCAAAGAATCCACTTTGGACCAAAGAAGGTACAGCAGTGGGCATATGAGCGTGGAATCCAGTGTTCCTATCAGTTACTGCAGAAGCCATAAGCTGCTGTACTCAGCTGATCTTTGGAAGGAGTATTGAGGTATCAGTTTGGAGATGACACTTTTCAAGTACTGTCTGCCATGAATAGAATACATGGCTCTGGAACCAAGGGGTGGAAGTAGGAGTCCCCGTGGCGTACTTGGGGAGACCATGTCTCCCATCTTCACAACTCCAGGCTCATCAAGTCCACAGGTCCTGGTCAGCAGAGAGGGAGTATTTCCCTCTGACCAGGTGTCTACTGGGGTGTCTCTTGGTAATCTCCTGCCCAATTTTGAAGGTCAAATGTAGCAGTCACAGACCAAGAAGAACATGGTAACCGGGAATTCAGACCCCTCAGGGATGAGAGTCTGGGTTGCCTCACAAAATAAGCCACTTTGACCTGCAAAAGTGCTGAGGGCGAAGGGTGGGTAGTTGAGGAAAGAAATGACGAGTATCAACGTGGCCCTGAGACCAGCAGCAGTGAAGGGGCTGAGATTCATCTTCTAACCTTCCTCTTGTAAGCCTCCCCTGGAAAGAGGCTAACCAGAATTCTTGATGACCTATTCCCAAACGGGATGAACTTAATATTTGAAGACAGTGGATCCGAGCATGCAAGTGGTGAACTATAGTAGATGCTGGGGTGCACCGTCCAGGTTGCTCTTCAGGACTAAGACACCCATTCCCCCAGATGCCAGGAGTGTTGGCCACTGGTGGCACACAGCAGCATCCCTCCCAGGAATTGCTTTTGGCTGAAGAAGGCTTCCTGGCTCAAAGGGGTTGCACCACCTCCCACAGGTGGTACATATCCAATGGCTGGTAATGCAGGGATATGAAGGCCAGGCCCACTTACCTCAACTCTGGACAACTCTGATAGGCCATTCTAGTTCTAGGGTTCCCAGCTGAGGCCTCTGTTACAACTGCTTCACAGTTCAACTCCTCCCTCTACCCAAGCCTAGTTCCTTGGCTCCCTCATAGAGGTGATTTTTTTTTTCAGTACGCGGGCCTCTCACTGTTGTGGCCTCTCCCGTTGTGGAGCACAGGCTCCGGACGCGCAGGCCCAGAGGCCATGGCTCACGGGCCCAGCCGCTCCACAGCATGTGGGATCTTCCCGGACCGGGGCACGAACCCATGTCCCCTGCATCGGCAGGCGGACTCTCAACCACTGTGCCACCAGGGAAGCCCCACAGAGGTGATTAATAAGAGTACTCTCCCATAAGTATCTTGACACAAATATCCACCTCAGATTCTGAGGGAGTGAATCTACGACACCAGAATAAAGGTTTTGTACTTAATGGGTAAAAAAGAAACTTCCCTCCACCTTAAATTCACTTTGGATGAGAGTGGCAATGCATGGATTGTAAATAAAATTTGTTTGTCTCCAAAGCATGTAATTATTATTAATAAAAGTAAAAATGAGAGAGATGCCAGGGAGAGCAAGCTGAAAGGAGCCAAAATTCTGATTTTTAAGACAAGATCATCTACCAAGACATCTTGGAAAGCAAACTCCCTCTAATGCCTTCAGCATAAATTCATGTGTGAGCTTAGTTAAGAGGGAAGATTTTACTCTCGCCCCTCTGGATTTAACAGGACAATATCATTGCTCTGGGGAGAAAATGTCAGCTTCCTAAGGGAAATTATTTTCCGCAAAAATGTCTGAAAGGGCTTCAATGGCCCCACTGGTCTCCTGTACAGAGAAATGTACCAGAGATACTGACAAGAAGATCATCATAATGATAAAATATAGACGTCTATATAGTCCCTAATGGGGAGAACAGAAAACAGAGCTTGTGTCCAAATGCCTCTGTTTCCTGAGCAGAATTCTTAACCTTGGCCAGAGTGTTTCCAGAACGCTTTACACTAACTTGTAACAGAGATAAAATCTCCCTGTTAAAATAGCTATAATATTAGTCACCTCAGGGGGATGCTGTCAGGCTTTGCAAAGTGCTTTGTGGCTCCTCAGATAAAAGCAGAGATAAAGCTACAGTGTTATTATTTTTCAACTTGGAGGGCTATCTGGCTAACCCTCTGCATGAACTCACTCTAATCAACCAACTCAAAAGCCTTATATAAGCTATAAATCCCACTTGCCCACTTCATTTCAGCGATGACAGGGAAAACAACATGACCACTTGCTCCCTGGGCCTGAGGAAGTGTCCAACTCCCAGCCTGGGGAACAAGAGAGACTGAGCAATGAATTTCAGACAGTGCCTTATTGGGGGGAGAGGGGGTAGCACTGCTGCTCCCCTCACAACAACCATTACATCCTTGGGCAAAATCTAGATTCCTAATCTGGAACAAAGATGCTTATGATCAGTCCCCAGCCTCCCCCTCTTCCTCCTCCTCCTAACGAACAGAGGCAGGGGCAGCTAACTCTACACCGAAATCCATACTCCCCTCCTGAGTACAAAGCTGTTCTGGGAAGCAGCTGACAGGCATGTAGGGCCATGGGACCTGTTCTCACCATGTGGTATGTGTCACTTTCAGGCCTGGGTTAAGGTTAAGAGGAGTTGTGTTTTTCCACATCCATCTGCTGACTAAATGCCAAGGGCTCTGACATCCTAGGGGATGGTGAAGTCACAGAATTGAAGAACTCCTGAGAATAGGAATATCATCATAGTACTGTTATATGAATGAAAAATAGACCTCTATTGTGTTAAGCACTGAAATTTGGAGGTTTATTTGGTACGATGCCTAGTGGTACCCTAACTGTACAAAAACACTTCTTGAGCCATTGCTGTGTGTCACGAACTTTTCCAAGCATATATCCTGAATATCTCTTGTAATGCTGACATCAAGCCTACAAGGTAGCTACTACTGTTATCCCCATCTTATCGATGAGAAAATGAGGCACAGAAGAGTTAAGCAAAATGTCCAAGGTCACACTGTAGGTAAAGAGTGCTGAGTTCAGTGCTGGATCCTTTCTACTGGCCCCAAGACAATGCCTCCAATAATCTCTCTTCCTTTCTCCTCTGTGCTCCTCAGGCTACAGCCTAACCAGACCATATACCTCATGAGTAGTCTTACCACTGGGAATGACTTTCCTTTCCTCCATCTTTTCTTGTCAAATTCAACAAGGCACTGCTGAACTTCCAGTTGCTTCTGAAGCAGTCCTTTCCAACAGGACTCACCCCTCTGCTCCAAAGCCTTACTCTGTCCTTCACTGGTCATCTGTCACCAGAGAAGAATGTACTCCCTAATGGGCCTCCTGGCAGAATGGCTGGTCCTTTTGTAGGTCTCCCAGATGAGACTTCCAGCCTGGGAATTCAGTGCTAACTTACCTAGCTCAGAGCTTCACACATTACCTGGCAGAAGTAGGTGCTCAGGAAATGTTTATTGGATTGAACACATGCACATAAAATACAAAGCCGCCAACCAGTAGTTGTTAACTTAAATAACATGCCAAGAGAAATGCAAGACTCCTGTATCAAACCCAGAAGAATCTGGCTTGGGAAAGGAGAGGCTTTCTCCAATTCATTACAGCTGAGCAGGTGCTAATCCTGACTCCAGGGCCCAACTGTGGTCATACACAAGTGGGTGCCGCGTACTTACAGCCACATTTCAGGAGCACTGGCATGGAAGTGATTCTACCTAAAACTGTATCTACCCTACACGCCCTAGTCACAGCTGTCTAGTGCCTGCAATTTTACAATTAAAGGTCCATTCCTTGACAAAGGTTAAACATTTTCAGATATTCATATCCTGATACAAATGGATTTGTTAGGCCCTTTCCCAAGAGTGGGTTGTGAAAGGTAAACAAGAGAGTATGAAGACCTTAGCACAACAGCCCTGCAGCTTAAAAAGGGGGGAATCAGAATCAGCAATGAGGGGAGGGATGGGAAAAGAACAACTGGGACATGGAACACAAGGCTTGCCTGCTTTACAGGTGTGCTCAAGGTTGGTCTGAGTCCGAGACAGAACCCCACAGGATTACATGCCTTTTTGTGGAAGGAGGAAGCCATTGACCCAGTCTCCTATTGTTTTCAACCTGAGTCTCCTTGAAAGAGGACTCAGAAAAATCCTACCCTTGGCCAAGACTAACTGCTAACTGCCCTAGGGCAGCAAATATCACACAATTAGTTTCTAGAGCTTCACTTACTATCTCTGTCAGTTTCAGGAACTGCCTGTCACTAGAGCCCTCTAGTGCCAGAGGATGAAGCTATGTGCAGTATAAAACAATGAAAGAGCCAGAATTTGCTAGAATAATCCTGGTCTTAGATGGTCCAGGGCTAAATATTACAGCTGGCTGTTAGCAAACTGTGAAGGGCTAAGCATTGATTTGTTAATTACAGATAGTTAAAGTAGGCTTAAATTAAATCTTCCTAGAGGGAAAATTCCTAAAACCATTAAATGAACTGAGACTATAAAAGTCAGCTTTTATGAATTGAACTATCCAACAAGTAATTTCTTCAACTCCTACTATGAGCTGGACACACTGATTTGATATAGGTAACACGTGATTTTAAACCACAAGGTGAAGGAGGGGGATACCAAGGAAGGTCTGAGAAACTGCCACAACCAAGAGGAGCCTAAGAAGAAATGGAAACTAATTATAATATAGTACCCTTAATGGGATCCAGGAAGAGAAGAAGGATATTAGGTAAAAATAAGAGAATGTGAATAATATATGGACCTTACTTAATAATAATTTATCAACATTAGTTCATCAATATGACAAATGTACCATATACTGTAAGGTGTTAATGATAGGGGAAAGTGGGTATGGAGTATATGGGAACCCTCTGTATTATCTTACCAATTTTTCTGTAAATCTAAAACTGTTCTAAAAAATTAAGTCTATTTTAAAAAAGAAAAGAAAGGAAGGCTGAGAACACTAAAGACAGTGGCAGAGGCATCCATACCCCCTCCTTTTCCTAATAGTGTCCAAATTTCCTTTAAATCACCTCTCCCTTAACATCAGTGGGCGACATGGGTGGGATTCATCCCTGTTCCAGCTCCAGTGAAGGGCTCTCATGGTCTAAGCCAATTAGAATATCCCGCTCACCCGGGCCACTGTGACTGGTTCAAAAATGGACAGGTAACCAATCAAAGCAGTAGGATTCCAGGAGCTGCTTGCTGAGGCCTTAGGAAAGAAAAGCTTTTACTCTTCCTCTGGACCAGGGTGTGAGAATCTGAGGCTTCCAAGGCTGCAGCAGATATCTTGTTACCATGAAGAGAATAAGACTGAGGGATGCTATGAGACAACTCACATCCAAACGAAGCAAAGCTGAGAAACAGGTCCTGCTGCCATTATTTGAGCTTCCTAGTCTATGACTTCTCCTGAGGACAGCAGTGCCTTTGGGCTTCTGCCACCTGCAGCATGAAAAATTGTAACTAATCTTATGGACGTGCACACTTCACAGCATTGCCCGTGGTGGCCACCTGACTGAGCAGGGAAGGGCACCCCCAGAGAGATGGACCTGCCTTGCTGAAGTCACCAGGGCTTGTGGCAGAGCCATGCTCACTTAAAGAGGCACACACAGTCACAATTTCATAGGGCTTATGAGTTTGAAAACAGAGCAGCAAAAAGAGTGAGATGGTGTTAGACAATAGGCCCCTCTGTTTTCTTTCCAAAAGGTCTATCACAATCAAGTCACCTTCCAGTTCTAGGCAAGACTAAGTAGAGGTCAAAGGGTCATGCTTTACTTGAGTTTGACCTGAGTTTTCAGTCAGGAATAAAAAGCTGGACTTCAACAGCCATGGAGGCAGGGACCACTTCTCTCTTGTTCACCCTGTATCCCCAGGGCTTAGCATACCAGTAAGTGTCTAATAAGAGCTCAAGAAATGTCTGCTGAAAAAAAATAAATTGCTACAAGTTGTCTTTATTTAACTGTAGACTAAGTTTCTAGATTGAAAGAAACATTCTGCTCTAACAGCATGCCCAATCTAGCATCTTCAAAACAGAAACCTTGAGGCAAGTCACAAGATTGGATGCCCAAAACCAACATCTTAAAGGGGAGCTCAGTGGATTCCTCAGAACTCCTTGCCTGAGCAATGAGATGTTGTCACCCTGAGGCTTGTTTTTCACTCTTCAGAAAATTAGCCAAGTATTCAAGAAAGCCTTTCAAAGATGACCAACCTGACACTCCATTTTATTTCTCCAACAGCATGTTCAAAAGTGCTGTGCTGGTTTAGACCTGCTAGTTCAGATTGATGGGTGAGAAAATTGCTGCTCTGTCATTAACTGCCTCTTGCTATACGGGAAGCAACTTTTAAAAAATAGCTACCGATTCAGGCTGGTGAAAAAAAGGATAGAAGAGTAACAGTCACCTTTCCTCCCATCTGAATTTGCTGAGCCAGGAGGGTGAGTACATTTTCTGCGGCTCGAAAGCAATGGTTGTCTCCTTAATAATATCTACAGCATGTAGGGCTATTGACCCTCTCTTGACTGTAGCTTCTATTTGCTGATTACAGACCTGAACAACAAATACATCAGGGTTTCAATATGGCATTCCATGATGTTTGGGTTTTATGAACTGTTTTGAAATGAGCTGTCTTATTGTTAAAGAAGCAACTTAGAACCAAATGCATGCAGACTGGACATTGAATCACTGTATTTGAAGGATTATTTTCATTATGGTTTGGAACCCTAAAAGTTGGAATTTGTTCAGCCAGCCATTATCTACCTATTCAATCAATCCAACTTTCCTTCCTTTATTCATTCAGCATTCATAGTGTCTACCATGTATTGTAGTATTTACATGTTGCTAGGTGTTGGGGATATACAATTGCTTATGCTGACCTAGATCCATTATATTTATCCAAGACCCCAAAAGTTCAGCCCTTACTGGATCAACCTTTACTGTAGCATTATTTCCATCTTGACGCTCCTACTACCCTGTCAACTCTTGATGGATAATGTAACTGTGGTCATTTTTTTTGTTTGTTTGTTTGTTTGTTTTTTTGTGGTATGCGGGCCTCCCTCTGTTGTGGCCTCTCCCGTTGCGGAGCACAGGCTCCGGACG
>NC_041214.2:53787026-53789732 GCF_002837175.3 Physeter macrocephalus | reverse complement strand
CAGCGGCCATGGCTCACGGGCCCAGCCGCTCCGCAGCATGTGGGATCCTCCCAGACCGGGGCGCGAACCCGGTTCCCCTGCATCGGCAGGCGGACGCGCAACCACTGCGCCACCAGGGAAGCCCTAACTGTGGTCATTTTTAATGATGTCCACAAATTCTGTGATACTCTTCTCCTTCAAAAGGTGGAAACTAATTCCCCCCACCTTAAGAATGGACTGGATATTGTGGCTTGATTCTAATAAATGGAATATGACATAACTAACAGTGTGTGTCTTCAAAGACTAGGTCTTAAAATGTTTATGGCCTCCTCCTAGTTCTCTCTCTTAGAACACTTGCCCTGGGGGAAGCTATTTACCATGTTGTAAGGACAAACAAGCAGCTCTAGGGAGAGGCCCACATGGTGATGAACAAAGGCTTCCTGCTAAAAGTCAGCAAGGAACTGAGGCTCCTGTTAACAGCCATAGGAATGAGCCATCTTGGAAGTGTACTCTCCAGACCTGGACAAGCCTTTGGATGACTGCAGCCCCAACTAACATCTTGATAGCAACCTTGTCAGAGATGCTGAACCAGAACCATTTACTAAGCCATTCCTGAATTTCTGAACCTGAGAAACTATGAAATAATAAATATTTGTGGTTTTGAGCTGCTAGTTTGGGGGTAATTTGTTATGCAGCAATAGATTACTAATACAATGACTGTCCAACCACCACAGGTTTTGTGAATGACATTTAAGATCCTTTCCAACTTTTCTTTCCTCCTTTACTACAGACATTGAAAAGCTGAAAACCTTACTTCTGAAACGTCCTTGTAGCTAGGGTTCCAAATGTGATTTAGATTCCACCAATCAGAATCAAAGCAACTTGCGTTTGAGACGACTATGGAAATTTCAGGTAGATTTCTCAGTCAGCCATGAGATCTGGAGACTGAAGTTCATGTGAGAGTTCAGAGACAAAGAGGTAGATTCAGACATCATCAGAATATAGGTGGAAGTTAAAACCACATGAGTCGGAAGAGACCTTCAAGATGGCAGAGGAGTAAGACGTGGAGATCACCTTCCTCCCCACGACTACATCAGAAATACATCTACATGTGGAACAACCCCTACAGAACACCTACTGAACATTGGCAGAAGACCTCAGACTTCCAAAAAGGCAAGAAACTCCCTACGTACCTAGGTAGAGCAAAAGAAAAAAGAAAAAGCAGAGACAAAAGAATAGGGAAGGGACCTGCACCAGTGGGAGGGAGCTGTGAAGGAGCTAGTCAGGAGGGAGTCCGGGAAAAAGTCGGGACCAGCCTAACAGGCAAGAAACCATTGTTACGGGGTGCGTGAGGAGAGGGGTTAAGCACACTGCTTAAAGGAGCTCCAGAAATGGGCGCGAGCCGTGGCTATCAGCGCGGACCCCAGAGATGGGCATGAGACGCTAAGGCCGCTGCCGCCGCCACCAAGAAGCCTGTGTTCGAGCACAGGTCACTCTCCACACCGCCCCTCCCGGGAGCCTGTGCAGCCCGCCACTGCTGGGGTCCTGGGATCCAGGGACAACTTCCCCGGGAGAACGCATGGCACGCCTCAGGCTGGTGCAACGTCACGCTGGCCTCTGCCGCCGCAGGCTTGCCCCGCATCCGTACCCCTCCCTCCCCCACGCCTGAGTGAGCCAGAGCCCACGAATCAACTGGTCCTTTAACCCCGTCCTGTCTGAGCGAAGAGCAGACACCCTCAGGCGACCTACACACAGAGGCGGGGCCAAATCCAAAGCTGAACCCCGGGAGCTGTGCGAACAAATAAGAGAAAGCCATGTGGCTGACAGGGTCTTGGTGCTCTGGCCGGGTGTCATGCCTGAGCCTCTGAGGTGGGAGAGCCGAATTCAGGACATTGGTCCACCACAGACTGCCCGGCTCCATGTAATATAAAATGGCGAAAGCCCTCCCAGAGATCTCCAGCTCAACGCTAAGACCCAGCTCCACTCAACAACCAGCAATCTACAGTGCTGGATACCCTATGCCAAACAACTAGCAAGACAGGAATGCAAACGCACCTATTAGCAGAGAGCCTGCCTATAATCATAATAAGGTCACAGACACCCCAAAACACACCACCTGACATGGTCCTGCCCACCAGAAAGAAAAGATCCAGCCTCATCCACCAGAACACAGGCACCAGTCCCCCCCACCAGGAAGCCTACACAAGCCACTGAACCAACTTTAGCCACCGGGGGCAGATACTAAAAACAATGGGAACTATGAACCCGCAGCCTGCAAAAAGGAGATCCCAAACACAGTAAGTTAAGCAAAATGAGAAGACAGAAAAACACACAGCAGATGAAGGAGCAAGGTAAAAGCCCACCAGACCAAACAAATGAAGAGGAAATAGGCAGTCCACCTGAAAAGAATTCAGAGTAATGATAGGAAAGAAGATCCAAAATCTTGGAAATAGAATGGAGAAAATAAAAGAAACATTTAACAAGGGCCAAGAAGAACTAATGAGCAAACAAACAATGATGAACAACACAATACATGAAATTAAAAATTCTCTGGAAGGAATCAGTAGCAGAATAACTGAGGCAGAAGAGTGGATAAGTGACCTGGAAGATAAAATAGTGGAAATAACTGCCGCAGAGCAGAAAAAAGAAAAAAGAATGAAAAGAATTGAGGACAGTCTCAGGGACCTCTGGGACAACATTAAATGCACCAACATTCGAATTATAGGG
>NC_041214.2:53786424-53786866 GCF_002837175.3 Physeter macrocephalus | reverse complement strand
GGGACTGAAAAAATATTTGAAGAGAATATAGTTGAAAACTTCCCTAATATGGGAAAGGAAATAGTTAACCAAGTACAAGAAGAACAGAGAGTCCCATACAGGATAAATCCAAGGAGAAGCACGCCAGGACACATACTAATCAAACTTTCAAAAATTAAATACAAAGAAAAAATATTAAAAGCAGCAAGGGAAAAAGAACAAATAACATACAAGGGAATCCCCATAAGGTTAACAGCTGATCTTTCAGCAGAAACTCTGCAAGCCAGAAGGGAGTGGCAGGACACATTTAAACTGATGAAAGGGAAAAACCTACAACAAAGATTACTCAACCCAGCAAGGATCCCATTCAGATTTGACAGAGAAATTAAAACCTTTACAGACAAGCAAAAGCTAAGAGAATTCAGCACCACCAAACCATCTTTACAACAAATGCTAAAGGAAA
>NC_041214.2:53768417-53786098 GCF_002837175.3 Physeter macrocephalus | reverse complement strand
ATATTTATAGGACATTCCATCCAAAAACAACAGAATACACTTTCTTCTCAAGTGCTCATGGAACATTCTCCTGTATAGGTCATATCTTGGGTCACAAGTCAAGCCTTGGTAAATTTAAGAAAATTGAAATCGTATCAAGTATCTTTTCTGACCACAATGCTGTGAGACTAGATATCAATTACAGGAAAAAATCTGTAAGAAATACAAACACATGGAGGCTAAACAATACACTACTTAGTAACCAAGAGATCACTGAAGAATTCAAAGAGGAAATCAAAAAATACCTAGAAACAAATGACAATTAAGTCACGACAACCCGAAACCTATGGGATGCAGCATAAGCAGTTCTAAGGGGAAAGTTTATGGCAATACAATGCTACCTTAAAACACAAGAAACATCTCAAATAAACAAACTAACCTCACACCTAAAGCAATTAGAGGAAGAAGAATTAAAAAAACCCAAAGTTAGCAGAAGGAAAGAAATCATGAAGATCAGATCATAAATAAATGAAAAAGAAATTAAGGAAACAATAGCAAAGATTAATAAAACTAAAAGCTGGTTCTTTGAAAAGATAAACAAAATGGATAAACCATTAGCCACACATCAAGAAAAAAAGGGAGAAGACTCAAATCAATAGAATTAGAAATGAAAAAGGAGAAGTAACAAGTGACACTGCAGAAATACAAAGGATCATGAGAGATTGCTACAAGTCACTCTATGCCAATAAAATGGGCAACCTGGAAGAAATGGATAAATTCTTAGAAAAGCACAACCCTCCAAGACTGAACCAGGAAGAGGTAGAAAATATAAACAGACCAATTACAAGCACTGAAATTGAGACTGTGATTAAACATATGCCAACAAACAAAAGCCCAGGACCAGATGGCTTCACAGGCGAATTCTATCAAACATTTAGAGAAGAGCTAACACCTGTCCTTCTCAAACTCTTCCAAAATATAGCAGAGAGAGGAACACTCCCAAACTCATTCTACGAGGCCACCATCACCCTGATACCAAAACTAGACAAAGATGTCACAAAGAAAGAAAACTACAGGCCAATATCAATGATGAACATAGATGCAATAATCCTCAACAAAATACTAGCAAAGAGAATCCAACAGCGCATTAAAAGGATCATAGACAATGATCAAGTGGGGTTTATCCCAGGAATGCAAGGATTCTTCAATATACGCAAATCAATCAATGTGATAAACCACATTAAAAAACTGAAGGACAAAAACCATGTGATCGACTCAATAGATGCAGAAAAATTCGACAAAATTCAACACCCGTTTATGATAAAAACCCTGCAGGAAGTAGGCATAGAGGGAACTTTCCTCAACATAATAAAGGCCATATATGACAAACCGACAGCCAATATCATTCTCAATGGTGAAAAACTGAAACCATTTCCTCTAAAAACAGTAACAAGACAAAGTTGTCCACTCTCACCACTATTATTCAACATAGTTTTGGAAGTTTTAGCCACAGCAATCAGAGAAGAAAAAGAAATAAAAGGAATCCAAATCGGAAAGAAGAAGTAAACCTGTCACTGTTTGCGCATTCCTATACACTAATGATGAAAAATCTGAAAGAGAAATTAAGGAACCACTCCCATTTACCACTGTAAAGGAAAGAATAAAATATCTAGGAATAAACCTGCCTAAGGAGATATAAGATCTATATGCAGAAAACTATAAGACACTGATGAAAGAAATTAAAGATGATACAAACAGATGGAGAGATATGCCAGGTTCTTGGATTGGAAGAATCAACATTGTGAAAATGACTATACTACCCAAAGCAATCTACACATTCAATACAATCCCTATCAAACTACCAATGGCATTTTCCACAGAACTAGAACAAAAAATTTCACAATCTGGGGCTTCCCTGGTGGTGCAGTGGTTGGAGGTCCACCTGCCGATGCAGGTCCACCTGCCCCGGTCCGGGAGGATCCTGCATGCCGTGGAGTGGCTGGGCCCATGAGCCATGGCCACTGGGCCTGCGTGTCCGGAGCCTGCGCTCCGCAACAGGAGAGGCCACAGCAGTGAGAGGCCCGCATACCGAAAAAAAAAAAAATTCACAATTTGTATGGAAACACAAAAGACCCCGAATAGCCAAAGCAATCTTGAGAAAGAAAAACGGACCTGGAGGAATCACACTCCCTGACTTCAGACTATACTACAAAGCTACAGTAATCAAGATAGTATGGTACTGGCACTAAAACAGAAATATAGATCAATGGAACAGGATAGAAAGCCCAGAGATAAACCCACACACATATGGTCACCTTATCTTTGACCAAGGAGGCAAGAATATACAATGGAGAAAAGACGGCCTCTTCAATAAGTTGTGCTGGGAAAACTGGACAGGTACATGTAAAAGAATGAAATTAGAACACTCCCTAACAGCGTACACAAAAATCAACTCAAAATGGATTAAAGACCTAAATGTAAGGGCAGACACTATAAAACTCTTAGAGGAAAACATAGGCAGAACACTCTATGACATAAATCACAGCAAGGATTAATCTCCAAAATTTAGAAGCAACTCATGCAGCTCAATATCAAATAAACAAACAACCGAATCCAAAAATGGGCAGAAGACCTAAATAGACATTTCAGGAAAGAGGATATACAGATTGCCAACAAACACATGAAAGGATGCTCAACATCACTAATCATTAGAGAAATGGAAATCAAAATTACAATGAGGTATCACCTCACACCAGTCAGAATGGCCATCATCAAAAAATCTAGAAACAATAAATGCTGGAGAGGGTGTGGAGAAAAGGGAACCAACCCTCTTGCACTGTTGGTGGGAATGTAAATTGATAGAGCCACTATGGAGAACAGTATGGAGGTCCCTTAAAAAACTAAAAATACAACTACCATATGACTCAGCAATCGCACTACTGGGCATATACCCTGAAAAAACCATAATTCAAAAAGAGTCATGTACCACAATATTCTTTGCAGCTGTATTTACAATAGCCAGGACATGGAAGCAACCTAAGTGTCCATCGACAGATGAATGGATAAAGAAGATGTGGTACATATATACAATGGAATATTACTGTGCCATAAAAAGAAACGAAATTGAGTTATTTGTAGTGAGGTGGATGGACCTAGAGTCTGTCATACAGAGTGAAGTTACGTCAGAAAGAGAAAAACAAATACCGTATGCTAACACATATGCATGGAAACCAAAAAAAAAAGTTGTGAAGAACCTAGGGGCAGGACAGGAATAAAGATGCAGACGTAGAGAATGGACTTGAGGACACGGGTAGGGGGAAGGGTAAGCTGGGACGAAGTGAGAGAGTGGCATGGACATATATACACTACAAAATGTAAAATAGATAGATAGTGGGAAGCAGCCAAATAGCAAAGGGAGATCAGCTAGGTGGTTTGTGACCACCTAGAGGGGTGGGATAGGGAAGGTCGGAGGGAGACGCAAGAGGGAGGAGATATGGGGATATATGTATATGTATAGCTGATTCACTTTGTTGTAAAGCAGAAACTAACACACCATTGTAAAGAAATTATACTCCAATAAAGACGTTAAAAAACAAACAAAGAAACAAAAAACATGTGAGTCAGTAAGACCTCCTGCCCAGGGAGAATGTCAGAGGGAAGAGAACCACAGACCAAGGACAGGGCACTGAGAAACACCAGTGTTTAAGGAACAGGGAGGCGGAGAGGCATATGAAATTGCTGAGAAGGATCCAACTAAGGCAGGACAGGCAGCAGGATAGAGTGGTGTCATGAAAGCCAAGGAGACAGGAAATCTCAAGAAGGAAAGGTGAGAAGACAGTAAAATGAGGACTGAAACATGTCCACCGGGCTTAGTGGTGGTTTCTGTTGCCCAAGAAGGTTCCATGAAGATGCTGGATTTAAGTGTGTGGAAAAGTAAACGGAGGTTGAGGAATGAGAGACCACTCTTGAAGAAGCTTAGCTATGAAGGGAAGAGGGGAGGACAGTATTGATAGATATGTCAGTCTTGATCAGGATAACTATTTTTTCATCGAGGGATTTCACTGATGTGAGAAAATGCTTGGGCCACAGTGCTAAGCGGAAAGCAGCAGGTTACAGAGCTGTACATACAACCAGATGAAGAAATCATGTAAATGAAAAACATAACTAGAAAAAAGACTGGAAGAAAATGCATCCGAATGTTATAATGTGCTAATGTGGCTATATCTGGCGGGGGGGCTTATGAGTGGTTTTTATTTACTCCTTTTGCCATTTTTTTATCTTACATGTTTTCTCCTAACTTTTTACCGAAATTTTTAAACAAAGAAAAGTTAAAGGATAGGATAATGTATACCCACATACTCTTCATTTGGAACCTATATTTACTAATTGTTAACATGTTCCACAGTTTTCTTCTGTCTCTCTCTCCTTCCCTCTCTCCATCCTTCCGTTTATCCATCTATCTGTCTACCTAACCATTCATCCATCTACTCTACTTTACTTGTCTTTAATAGTGGTCTATATAATGTATACTATTACATATACATATATATATTGAACTTTTTTGTTGAATTACTTTTAAGTGGCAGACATCATGCCACTTTGCTTTTAAGTTCTCCTAAGAACAAGGACGATCTGAGGAAGATAATTTTTTAAATCACACTAATTATACTATGTGTGTATGTGTTCACACAATCACTAGGATTGTGTGTGTGTGTGTGTGTGTGAGAGAGTGAGAGAAAGAGAAAGAGAGAGAGAGAGAGACTGACTCTAGGAGAGAGGAATAGCTCTGAGTTTTGACTCATGGGTCAAGAATGGATTTCAAATAAAACTCCAAGAGCCAGAATTTGCATGTGTTGTTCTCTGCTGATAATACAGAATCAATGTTTCTATTTAAGCATATTTATAGACTACAGATAAACATCCTGTCTGCCACAATATTCCTACCTTTCCTTCCAAACCCCCCTCAGGTGCCATATCCTCCAGGAAGCCTCTTCTGCCTTTAGCCCCTTCAGCCAGGTAGAGATTTGCTTCTTCTTACATCTCAAAACACATTTGCTCATCCTCCTCTTACAGCTCCCATCACATCTGCCAGGAGTTGCTATTTCTTTGCTTTCTTAAGTGTTTCTCATGCTCCCTTGCACACTTTAACCTACTTGAGTATAAAAGCTCTGTCTTGCTCACAAAGTCACGGCTAAGGTAGATCTAGATCGGAATCCTGGCTCTTCCACTTTTTAGTTGAACATGTTATTTAACCTCTAAGCCTCAGTCCCTCATTCAAAATTTTCTCATAAGGTTGTTGTAGAAGTAAAGAAAAGATTAAAGTTGATCTTTATTAAATACTTAATAAGTGGCAGCTAATTTATAGCCATTATCACAGTCTCTCTTCATAGAAGTATACATAAATACTTGCTTAATTATACTAACTCATTAGTAGCTGATACTGGTCAAATATCTCACAACTCCCCATCCACCTTCCACACACCTATAGTAGATATTTCAATCCAAGCAGAAAAAAATATGATAATTTTAAGAACAGGCATGGATTCCAGTGAGAATCTATATGAGGGCTTTTCAATTTCCCCTTAAATAACTGCATCATGGTAAGTCTCACTTACATTGGTAAGATCAGGATTGCTACAAGCCCACCAACCAGTTACCAGTTTGTTAGATTCCTTGAAAAGTCTTTGAAAGCAGGAAGAATCACGGTGGATGTAAAACTTCCAGGATCACTACAGCTGGAAGCAGAGGCCTCTGTGGGAACATCTGACCATGTAAAAACAGTTCAGAACCAATGCTGCAGAACAACCTCTGAGATGCAGAAGACCAGGCAGCTACCTGCCTTCCATTTGAACTTAAATCAAGTGACACAAAGGCAATTGCTATAGAATACTTGGATCAAAGAAGGCAAGTAACACAATTCCTTCATTTAACACCAGTTTTGCATAACTTGTATTCATGGACATTGTGCTAGAGACAGTTGTGGGTACTGTGGGATCTGTCACCTGTCCTCCAGAATACTACTTAAAACAAAACAATGTTACTGCCTCTTAGACCAAAATCCAGCACAATTAGTGATGAGGTGTCATGAGAGAGGGAAAAGTATGCTGGGCTAGGGATCAGAAAACTCAAACTTGAGAACTGATTCCATACCTTTCTTGTCGGGTGACTTACATAACTTACAAGTTGGACTCTTGTTTCCTTCTACAACTGAGATAATAATAATAATGTCCTTTATTACTGCACAGAGCTGTTTGGAGGATTAGAGTTCAATAGCTATTAAGTGCTATGCAAATGCAGGGGTTATTCTCTACCTGAATGTCTTATAGGCCTGCTCCCTTCCATCTGGGCAGAATACAGTGAAAAGGTGAGACAGCCTACAACACAGGGGTGCAACATGAGGGGCAGATCGAGAAAAACGGAATGGGTATAAAGCACACATGGTTATAACCTTCAGCCACATAGAGGGTGTTGCACTCCGGAGTAGTAATGCCTTTCTCACTCTCTGAATATTCACTTGTGCCAGGACTCCTGCTGCGTTCCCACGAGGAATGACTCTTCTGGCTGATTGCAGGATTGCAGTGACTTCAGTCATCAGAGTGAGTGGTTTCATTACTAGGTAACAAGTCATTCACCCAAGATTAAGTGGTTGTCAGTCAAGTTGAGGCTTGGATGGAGCCATCAGTCCCAGAGATATGTGATATACCTTAGCATGCCCTAGCCTTTGATGGGTCCTTTTCTGACTGTTCCCACTAATTAACAGGAAGATGCTCGTTTACTTCATGTCACCCACCTCGCCATGAATTTACTCTCAGGGTACTGACGTCCCCAATACGAGGAGATAGAAATGAAGAAATGCTTCAAAAGCTGCTGCTGCTGCCTGGTGTTTCTTGTGAACAGCTTCCTTGAATTTGCTCTAAAGCACCAAACATGATTAGAACTGAATTTGTTTCACTTTGGAGGAGAGCAAATTATAAAAGCGTTATATGCCTGCTTATAACTCACATAAAACACTGCTTCTTGCAGTCAGCAGCTCTGTCTTACTCACCATCTATCCCCGAACAAAGTACAGCGCCCAACACAGGCTAACCAGTCAATATGGACTTACCACATTGAATTAAATGGAAGCAATATTGGTTTCCAGATCAAACTTCATTACTTGTATGAACTGGTATTGTATCATCTTTATATTCTCTTTCCTTTGCACCTCTTTTGGTCCTAGTATTTAATAATTACACAATACATGTTTTTCTTAGTAACATTGATAGTAAAAGTCCTTCTGTTTCTGTGTGTGTGGCCCTATGAGTTTGGCAAATGCCTACAATTGTGCAACTACCTCAAAAATTTCTCCTGTGCTTCTTCATAGTCATTGCCCCCACCCCACCTCTAGTTCCTGACAATCCCTGCTTTGTGTGAACTTGAGTTTTTGTTCATTTTGGTAAATACCTAGGAGTGGGATTGCTAAGTCATGTAGTAAATATGTGTTTAACTTTGTAAGAAGCTTCCATACTGTTTTCCAGAGTGACTGTGCCTGTTTCCATTTCCACCAGCAGTGTAGGAGAGTCCCAGTTGCTCCACATCCTTGCCACCACTTGGTATTGTCAGTGGTTGTTTTTCATCAGGCATTCTAATAGCATGTGGTGATGCAGTAAATTGCTATATGTGAATTACTGAACAGGCGGAGGAAAGAATAGGATACACCCAGATTCCTCCATAGTGTAGGAATTCTGTGATTATTAAACCAATGAAGACCATTCAGAAGAAGCCCCATTGATATGGGTTATTGAACAGTTACATTGCTAAACTATTAATTCCTCAGCCTGAAGGAAGAAACTTGGGTGTACAGTTTCTAACCAAAAGCTTCCCCACTGTTTTCTGTTTAACGGTAGAAGTGTTTCTGTTACTAATACGATTTTCAAGACCTACATCCACTTTCCAGGATGTAACAAACAAACAGAGCTTTAATGAAATACCCAATGGTGTTTCCAGGAAATTTTCAAAGCTGAAATTGCTTTCTGATATTCTCCTGGCTACAAGCTTGAATCTTATATATTTTATCATCAACACTTTGTACAATGCTGTGTACACCACAGGAGATTATTCAGTTGAAATAAATTTTGCCTTTCCTCTAGAACTGCATTGGCCAACATAGTACACCCCTAGTCACATGTGGCTACAGAGCACTTCAAATGTGTCTAGTGCCATATTTAAAAATTGTAAGCTAAATGGGCTTCCCTAGTGGCGCAGAGGTTGAGAGTCCACCTGCCGATGCAGGGGACACGGGTTCATGCCCCAGTCCGGGAAGATCCCACATGCCATGGAGCAGCTGGGCCCGTGAGCCATGGCCGCTGAGCCTGCGCGTCCGGAGCCTGTGCTCCGCAATGGGAGAGGCCACAACAGTGAGAGGCCCGCGTATTGAAAAAAAAAAAATTGTAAGCTAAAACAGTGTATGAAAGAAAAAATGTAAACTATCTCGTTAATCTTATATATATATATTTTTAGAAATTTATTTATTTATCTATTTTTGGCTGCATTGGGTCTTCATTGTTGCACGCAGCCTTTCTCTAGTTGTGGTGAGCTGCAGCTACTCTTGGTTGTGGTGCGCAGGCTTCTCATTGCAGTGGCTTCTCTTGTCACGGAGCATGGGCTCTAGGCACATGGGCTTCAGTAGTTGTGGCTCGCAGGCTCTAGAGTGCAGGCTCAGTAGTTGTGGTGCACAGGCTTAGTTGCTCCACAGCATATGGGATCTTCCTGGACCAGGGCTTGAACCCATGTCCTCTGCATTGGCAGGCAGATTCTTAACCACTGCGCCACCAGGGAAGTCCCTCATTAATCTTGTATTGATTGTATGTTGAAATGATAGCATTTTTGGACATATTTGGGTTAAATAAAATATATTACTAAAATTAATTTTGCCTATTTTAATTTTTTAATATAGTTATTAGGAAATTTTAAATTACATATGTAATTACATATACAGTTTGCATTATATTTCTTTTAGGCAACACTACTCTAGAATGTAGGACTATTGCTAAAGAGAGTTAAATTTGAGTTACATCTAAAAAAAATCTATGGGGCATTTCAAAATCTAGTGTTACTTTTAAATAAAAAATATATATACACCATTATTAAGTGTAGTAAGTTAGATACTTACTAATTAAATGTTAGATATTTTTAAACTCATTCATTCTATATCAATATCCTAAAGTGGACATATTAATTGTTAAAGGAAAAGTATTTTTTAAAAATAGACAATAAAAATCAAAACAGTAAAAAGAAAAATAATTAAAAATTTAAAATAGAAAAATTAAAGACAACTTCAGCTCTTTAAAAGATACATAAAGAAATAAAAGGCAATTAAAAAACTGGGAGAAAATATTTGCAAAATACATATCTAAAACTGTTATTAAGAATATATAAAGAATTCCTACAATTAAATATTAAGAAGTCAAGTAATTTGATTAAAAATGGGCAAAAAATCTGAATAGAAACTTTACCAAAGACCTTACAAAAAGTGCAAACCAGTATGTGAAAAGATGCTCAACATCATTAGTCATTAAAGAAATACACAACTCCACTTAAAAGACTATAATTAAGAAAATTGATGATTTCAATTGTTGATGAAGATGTAGAGCAACTGGAACTCATATGTTGATGTTGGAATGTAAAATGGTACAGCCACTTTGGAAAAACAGTTTGGCAGTTTCTTATACAGTTAAACATGTACTTACCATACAACTCAGAAATTCTCATCCTAGGTATTAACAGAGTCCACACAAAGACTTGTAGGTGAACAGTAGCTCTATTTATAATAGCCCTAATCTGGAAACAACCCAAATTTCCAACAATGTGCCATCAATATGTAGAATATCCATAAGGAATATTACTCAGCAATAAAAGGAAACACACTGCTGATGAAACTTAGCAGGACCCTGTGGGGCTCTCTTGGGTACAAAAGCCCTTCTTGTGCCCTCATTTTTTGTCTGTAGGAAAAAGGCTTCAGCCTCCTAGACCTTCCCTGAGTTCCAAAGGGCAGATTCAAGTAGTTACTAATTAGGGAGGTGAGGGAATGCAGAAACAAAGAAGGAGCAGTCAGGAAATAATAGTGCATTGATAAAGTAGAGTCCTAGTTCCTCCTCAAGGGATATACATAACAATATTTCTTTGAGTTCTTCTACAGGAACTAAGGCTCCCATCCAAGAGGAAGATGGTAACTTCAGGCTGAGCACAAGATTCCTGGAGCACTGCCCTGCTACCTCACCATCAACTGATCAGAAGAAAGTCACACACCCTGCAGCCTTCATCCCAAATTTTGCCTTTAAAAACTCTTCCCTGAAAACCATGGGGGAGTTCGGGTCTTTTGAGCACAAACCACCTGTTCTCCTTGCTTGGCCCTTACAATAAACCCTCTCTGCTCTGACGGTTTGTTTGGCCTCACTGTGCAGGCACATGAACTTGAATTATGCACTGATAACATGCAACAAATTAGATAAATCTCAAACGCATTATGCTAAGCAAAATTCTAGAAAAAGAAAAATTAATGATTGAAAGCAGACCAGTGGTGGTTAGGGGCCAGGGGTGGGAAAATGGATTTATCAAAAAGAGGCAAGAAGGAACTTCTGGGATGAGCGAAATGTTTTCTATCTTAATTGAAGTGGACTGCATACATTTGTTAAAACTCATTGAATTGTACATTAAAATTAGCAAATTTTATTGTATACAAACTATACCTCAATAAAGTTGATTTAAAAAGTAAAATCAGGGCTTCCCTGGTGGTGCAGTGGTTGAGAGTCCGCCTGCTGATGCAGGGGACACGGGTTTGTGCCCTGGTCTGGGAAGATCCCACATGCCACGGAGCGGCTAGGCCCATGAGCCATGGCTGCTGAGCCTGCGCGTCCGGAGCCTGTGCTCCGCAATGGGAGAGGCCACAACAGTGAGAGGCCCGCGTACCGCAAAAAAAAAAAAAAAAAAAAGTAAAATCAACAATAAAATTAGCAATGGCAATGTGAATAAATGGAAATTTTCATACACTGCTGGTGGAGAGGCGTATGAATTGGTGCAAAACTTGGTAGCAACTCAGCACTATCTAGAAAAGTTGGTGATGAACCCAGCTCAGGATACAGCTATTCTACTTTGAGAATCTTCTTTTGAGAGATTTCCAAACATGTACATCGTGAAATATGTACAAAAATGTATGCTCTTTATGCATCAAAATAGATTTTTTTAAAAAAAACTTGGCTAATATTTTAAAAAGGGACACTGCAAAATAGCACAACATACTATTTTTGTAATTTTTGAGAAATATCAAACAATATTAAATATTATCATGGATACATTATTGTGTAATTTATGTGCAAAAATATGGATGAAGTATGGATAAGTAATATAACCTACAACTTTAGGTTAGAGGTCAGCCTTTATAAGGCAGGAGAAACAGGATAAATAAACCATGTACTTTAATCATATATTAAACATACATTTTAATCATCTATAATAATTATTACACTAAAAATAATCTGAAATATTTATAATAAAGTCTTATTATTTTTTTCTGGGGTGGAAATAATAGGTGTTTGTTCTAATCTCTGTGCTTATGTGTACATTGGAAATACTTTTTTTAAGAATAATTTTTAAAGCTATCTTTAACCACAAAGCATCAGTAAAAACTATAACCAAATGTGACTTTCCACTCAAGAAAGATAAATATTTGAACAATCAGAAAATTATTTTGTTGTTAAAAATCTTTAAAGAGATTAAAGATAGCAACCATAAAACAAGACCTGGAGCTTATGAAATAAAAATAAAAGAATATAAAACTAGAACTGAAAGATTTTTTTTAAAGGAGAAATTAGAAATCTTATAAATGAAAAATAAGGTCAATGAAATTTTAAAAACTCAGTAGACGAGTAAATTGAAAAGGAAATGCAATGAATAATGAATGAATTAGAAGTTAAGGAAGTTGAGGAAATTTTAGATAATACAGAAGAGAAATATAAAGAGATGAAAATTATGAAAAAATTAAGATATATGGAGGATTTATTGAAAAGTTTCAAGATATGTCTAATAGAACTTTCAGAAGAAGATAATTGCTAAGCAGTTTCCAGAACTGGAGAAAAACATGAGTCATTAGATTGAAAAGAAAACATGATACACAAGTAGAATAAATAAAATTAAATTCACCTCCATGTATACTGTAGTAAAATTGCAGAATAGCAAGGGAAAAAAAGGTATGGAAGGAAAAGAAAGATTACCCAGAAGGAATGACAATCACTTGGCAGCAAACTCATCAGCAAAGGGAGGTACAAAAGATGACAGAGAATATCTCAAACGTTTGGTGGCAAAATCTAGAATTCTTTACCCTAATTAATTAGAGAGGGTGGAAATAATGATATTTGGGGGTTCATAGGAGAGAATTATTACCTACAGATTTCTGAAAGAAGAGATGTACTTCAGCAAGAAGAGAAATTATCCTGGAAGCTAAGAGTGGAATAGAAGGAATGAAAGTGAACAAAAAATTGGTGAAATTTGTTTAAAAATCTAAATATGTTTCTATTATAAACAACAATAATAATAATGGAAAATACAGCCTCTAAAAATACAGAAAACACTTTGGTTAAGGATATAAAAATCGTCTTGGGTTCCAAGGACATCTCATTCCTGAACACTGTGTGAATGTCAAGAGCTTACAAAAGAAACTATAAAAAATGGCTAGTACAATTTTTTTTTTAAGTTAGCATGAAGGAACACTTAAAGACCAAATGCAGAATATACTTTTTTTTGCCTATTTCAGTTCTGTGTGCCATCGTAAGGGCTGTCCACAGTCTGATCATAAGGATGGCATGGGTGTTTATGGTAGGTAATCTAGTTTTAATAAAGTCTGCAAAGCAACATTGCCCCTGGCCATCTAAGTCTTAGATCTAGTTTAATTATAGTGAGCAATCTCCTGAAATAATATTCTCAGTCATGGGATTTGATCTGTTATATATCGTCTTACATGGTAACTTAGGAAAATAGCTCTCAACATCTCTGATGAACCAGCACAGAACCAAAGAGTATAATTGGAGTTTCTTACAGATCCTTTAGATATTGCAGGCACAGTGAATAGAGATGAGTTTCATTTGAATGCTTTATCATTCATCATGAAATGGAAACATCAGCATGCCCCCTGCCTCTTTCTTTGGCTGCTCTCTACCTAATAGGAACCTTTAAGCTCTTTCTATGTCACCTCTGAGGTAATTAACATCACTCAGAAAATATCTGAACAGGAGCTATAGGAGAGAGAGCAAGTGCTGTCACTCAGGAAAAGTTACAATCAGGATCTGCAGACAAATGTGGAATTCTTAGAAATTTTACTTCAAACCGAGATAAAACCCCATTGTCATGAAGAGAAGTGGTAATGAGTAATATATATATATATATATATATATATATATATATATATATACACACACACACACATACACATATATATATAATACATAGTGTAGTTATAATTACAGTTATAAAACTGATAAACACAGTCATAGAAAATTTGGAAACAAAAGAAAGAAAAAAATCCCATCATCCTGACACAACATTTATTGTTTATTTATTTATTTATATTTTCTTCCTATGTGTACTTTTTCATGGTTGTAATCATAGCATTTATACATTTTTTATGAGGATTTAAATCACAACACTTTTCCATGTTGCCAACTTTCACGGCTATCATTTTTAATGACTTTTGCATTATGGGGATGTGCCATGATTTATTAAACCAATCACCTACTGTTGGACATTTTTAGTTGAATAATATTTGACAATTTTAAAAATCAGTTCTGTGAACATCAAGCTTAGAGCTGTTTTCCGTATCTAGTCTATTTTCTTAGGATAGATTCCTCAAAGTGGAATTACCAGATCAACAGGCATAAAGGTGTTTAGGATTCTTAATATATACTGCTACCATATTTTCCAAAAATGTTGCAATTTGTAGTGAAGTGTTACAGTTCAGTCTGCCAGCACAGATTAGAATCTAATCTTGAAAGGAGGGTTTCTCAATGGATGGTCTCTGGGCCAACAGCATCAGCATAACCTGGGAACTCATTAGAAATGCAAGTTCTCTGACCAGCCACAGACCTACTGAATCAGAAACTCTGGGGGTGGGGCTGACAATCTGTGGTAACAAGCCCTCCGGGCGATTCTAATACATCCCCAAGACTGAGAACCACTGGACTAAAAGCAGTGACCCTCAACTTTAGTTGCACGTAGGAATCCCTTATGGAGTTTCTAAAACCCACTGAGCCCTGGGACACAGTCCCAGAAGTTCTGACTTGTCTGGAGTGGAACAAAGGTATCTGTATTTTTTAAAAGGTCCCCTCAAGTGATGTGCAGCCAGGTCCCAAAATTACTAGCCTCAAGCAATGCTGATTGACTCTGTGATTCTCGAATGTGTATCAGCATCACCTGGAAGCTTCTTAGACATACAATCTTCAGGCTCCACCCCAGAATCCTTGGGATGGGGTCCAGGAATCTGTATTTAACAAGCCCCCTAGATGAAGCTGACAGACATTAAAGTTTGAGAACCACTTGTCTAACAGTCTGTTTGGATAAGGACAGTGTCCAGTGTCTCTGGTGCACAAATGCCTATATAGCCATACATATATATATAATAGACTGGAGATATACACACACACACACACATATACATATACACACACACATATTATTTATACAGCTGTTATATATATATGTGTGTATATAAATCCAGTCTTTAATATATATTATATATATTTATAGTTGGAATCATAGCATTTACACATGTTTAATTTAGATTTAAATCACATACTTTTCCATGATGCCAGCTTTCACAGCTATCATTTTAAATAACTATTCCATTATGGGATGGATTTAATTGATATATTAAATATGATATATTTATCATATATTTAATATATGATATATTTAATATGATATATTAAATCAATATATTTAATATGATATATTAAATCAATCACTTACTCTTAGAAATACATATATACAAACACATTCATGTATGTAAACAAACTGAAAAGTACAAAGATAACATGGATATGGACAGATAGATATATTGTAGATTTAGATAGAGAGATAGAGATGTTGGTTAATTTCATGGTGGGTGGGGGGAGTGCTGAATGGTACCTCACTGCTGGTTTCATCATATTTCTTGAATTACTAGTGAGACTAGTCATGAGCCATACTTGTTCACCTACTGATTTCCAAGAATAATGACTTTAAACAGAGATAAAGTTTGGATGTTTTGATCTACAGAAAAAATTTTTAAAGAATTGTCTGATCACTAATGACTAATTTATAAAGAAGGAGGAAGCAAAACTTTCCACAAGCATAAGGAGAGACCAGAAAAGTTATTTAAATACAATCATGCCTAGCAGAGTGACTAAGGAAAACACTGCACCTTAATTAACTGGGAATGGAAAGCTAATATTAGATGATACAAAAATGACGATGACTTCACTTTCACTGCTTTTTTTTTTTTTTTTTTAACTTGGGCTTTGAGAGAACGCTAATGAGGAATCCACAGCTGAGGCTTTTGGGACAGGCTGCCACCAGGCATAGGACGTCTGAGGAGCTGAGGTTCACAACCTGGCCTCACTTCCCAGGACGGCTACGGCATCTCACCCTAACTGGGGCAATCTCTGACTCAGACCATCACAGTAATGCTAAAACAGGAAAGAGAAGAGTGAGGATCTGCGAGAGGGGAAGAGCATTAGGCTGAGAGTCAGGAAGGATACGTGGCTTTTCATCTTCTGAAGACCTACTTGCTACTTACCAATTTTTTGTTTAATCCATTAAAAAGTATAAAAGAAATTCTCATTAAGAGCTCATTGGCTGTGGTCTTATTTCAAAATAGCAAACTGGCTAAAATTGAATGTTTGTGTCCCTCCTAGTCATTAGAACTATCCCAATTAGACAGTCCTCAAATCCCTCCCTTCTTTTCTTCTTTCCTTCCTTCTTTTTTTTTTTTTTCTAACTTACTATGTAATCTTGAAAAAACTACCAGAAAAGAATTCATCTATGACACTGAACATACTATGACTTCCTAACCTGGGCTCCTTGACCCTTCAGTGGAAGCTTGGATGGGCTGGAAAAGTTATTTTTATAAGTGACGAAAAGAAGAGGGATCATATTGCTTGATTTCTTTTTTCTTTCTTTCTTTCTTTCTTTTTCTTTCTTTCTTTCTTTTTCTGACTTCCTAACCTGGGCTCCTTGACCCTTCAGTGGAAGCTTGGATGGGCTGGAAGCGGTCTCTGAATGGCTAACATAGTAAATAAGGAGTTGTGTGCAGGTGTGCTGTGCATCTTTTCCTGAGGAGGAAGATCACAGTGTATAGTAGATGATCAAAGGTATCTGGGCATTAAGAAAGGTTACTAACCACTTGCTGAGAGAAACTAACCTTCCTTCTAGGATTGAGTCTCCAGAGTATATCCAGGAGGTCAGTTCTAGAAATGGGTGGGAAACAATCTGCTTGTAATTATTGAACTGGAATGGAGAGTTGCTGAGATATAATGGCCTGACACTGGATGTTCGGAAACAGGCCAGGGTTTTCACACCTTGTCCTCCGATACCACCCAGGAAAGCTAGCTGAAGATGACTAAACTCTTTGGGGCTATTTTCTTCCTCTTTCAGTACTGCTTCTGCATACCCCCAGAATCTGACCCCCAAATAACCTTCAAGTTCAGGGAGTATAACTGGACCCAAGTGATCTAAACTGGGGTCAGGGACCCTGAGGGGGGATGGGGCAAGATGCCAAAGCTCTCAAACGCCCCCTCTTTATTCCTTATGTTTATTCTGGCAACTGGCTAGAGCTGTGGTATGATTAAGAGCATGGGCTTTGGCATCATTTAGTCTCACCTGCAACATTTATTTCCGAATTATATGCTCTTTGACAAGTTATTTAGCCATCTGAGCCTTGGTTTCCTCAACTATAAGGAATACCAAAAGTATCTCCCTTGTAGAGTCAAAATGAGAACTCATTGAGATAATGAAGAGAAATCAGTACAGTGCCACAGTGTCCTTCAGACATGTGACAGGAGTATGTGCTAAAATGAATGGCAAGTATTATACCATAATCACCACCACCATCATCAGGATCACTGGGAGAGTTTGTTGGGTCTGGCAATGAGACCAATTCCCATGCAAGAGTAACTTCAGCTATTTGGATCCATTGGCTCTGTTAAACTAAGTTTTGGGGGTGTTTTTTGGTTTGGTTTGGTTTGTTTGCTTGTTTTTAACACATGACTTCAAAATATTTGGTTTAAAAAGTAGTAACCAGTGGGAATAAGTGTTTTGGAGTATTCCATGAAGACAAATCAAACGACTAGCTACACCAGTACTCATCTTCAATGTTAGAAACAAACTGTTTCATGCAAGAAATGGGAAGTAGACAGGCAGAGTGCTCTATTACCAATCTCATGGATGAAATACCAAATACATGGAAAGGCAGTGAAAAAGTCAGTCATTTACATACCTGCTCAAACTACAGAGATTTTGTAAAACTGGTGTCTAATCAGCTATGACCAATGAAACCATTTCTTTTTTTTTTTTTTTTTTTTGCGGTACGCAGGCCTCTCACTGTTGTGGCCTCTCCCGTTGCGGAGCACAGGCTCCGGACACGCAGGCTCAGTGGCCATGGCTCACGGGCCCAGCCGCTCCGCGGCATGCGGGATCCT
>NC_041214.2:53747548-53767411 GCF_002837175.3 Physeter macrocephalus | reverse complement strand
CATCGGCAGGCGGACTCTTAACCACTGCGCCACCAGGGAAGCCCAATGAAACCATTTCTAAGATCACTTCATAGCGGTGGTTTTAGGACAGGGGGAACCACAATTCTATTTCACTGAGTTTTTAATATAAAAATGTACATGACAAGTATAACTGAGAAAAGGTTTTAAAACCATTGATCACTAGTAATTTTGCCCAGTATGTATACTATGGTAGGACTGTGCTATAGGAGTCTTTGCTCTCCGCAGGTTCCTATTTTAGGACTTTCTTCAAGAAACTTCCTCAACTTCATTCTCACTATATTCCTTTTGTCTGGGGCCTCCCCACTCAAGCTCACAGTACACACTGAAAGGTAATAGGTAAAGCAGAGATCCAGAAGGGCAGATCACATCTACACATGGGCCTCAAAGCAGGACTGGTTGTCACACAGCCAGTCCTGTCAATAGCATCGACACCCTCTCGCTGTGCTCTGCATCCATCTGCCTTTCTGAGGCCATGCGCATTCCCAGAATAAAAAAACTAAAAGACCAGTCCTCTGCCTGTGCCGAGGCTTTTACCGCCAGCATCCATTCACCTTCCTTACCCTTGCTGCTCACTCCAGCCCTTCCAGGTGATGGGAAACTTCTCTGAAAAGAATAGCAAGCCAAAAATAGTTTGGAACTCTGTGCAGCACCGTTTTATCCCTTGTCTTTCTCCTCTTCTTCCTCTGTCATGGCCAGGATCCAATAATCTTGCCTGGGTCTTCACATCAGAAGTAGTTTTAGATATAGACAAAATATATCTATTTTTTTTAATACAAATGAGCTGCCTGGGATGTGAGACCCCTGAGAACAGGGAACATGTCTGTTTTGTTTCCTATGGTAACACCAGGGCCCATCACATGGTAGAAACTCAATTAGTATTGACTTATGAATTAATTAATTCAAGAATTCTTCCTGGAGGACTTCCTTGGTGGCACAGTGGTTAAGAATCCACCTGCCATTGCAGGGGACATGGGTTTGAGCTCTGGTCCGGGAAGATCCCACATGCCACGGAGAAACAGCCTGTGAGCCACAGCTACTGAGCTAGCGTGCCACAACTACTGATGCCCACGTGCCTAGAGCCCATGCTCCGCAACAAAAGAAGCCACCACAGTGAGAAGCCCGCGCACCGCAACGAAGACCCAAAGCAGCCAAAAAAAAATAAAAATAAAAATAAATTAATAAAAAAAAGGAATTCTGGCTGGAAATACCATCTTCCAACTTACAAACAATTCATGACACCTGAAAATCTCACCTTATTGGCTTTTTTAAAGTATGGCATATTCCAGGATTGAGATTCAAATGTTACCTGCAGAGGACAACACTTTAAGCTAAGATGACCCAATGGGAAATTAACTCAATTTACTTTTATGTGTACGTTAATCAAGCACTTAGCAGAGCCCAGAAGAGACACAAATCAGAGAAACTGTGAATTACAACTCCGTGGCAAGAGCCCTAAAGTGAAAGTAGGAAGTTCTGGGTTCCAATTTCAGCTCCAAGTAGGTGGTTTTCCTTACTGGAAAATATAAAGTATTCTGCCTTGCTTTGTTGATACGGTTCATGCGGGAAGCAAAGGAGACACGGAATGTGAAAACTCATGAAGAGCTACAGAAATACGAGAATTCCTCACTAGCTGAATCCAGCGGATTCATATGTTTCGAAGGCAAGAGATACCTGTGCTAGAATTTTAGGTAACTACGTCAGGTAAGGACACTTGAGAAGGGGACACAGCAGAGGAAATAAATAGGGGTCAAAGACAAACTCTGCCACTTCCCAGTCTGATCAAAGGCAGCCTGTATGTGCAAGACCACCAGCCAGACTAGCAAATACTGAGGTCGCTTCCTATGGAGTTTATATGGTATGGTTAGGCGTACGTTTCCATCACCCTTAGCACTTCAAAACGTATTAGGCACATGCTCCTTACCCTCAGGATCTGCCCCAGCTGCCAGGGGTCACTCCCAATGACCTCTAGGAAGCCATGCCAGGGGAACACAATTCAGATACCAAAATATTCTTCCATCTTTCCTCCAGGAAGAATTCTGAGTCTTGATGGGTCTTGAGATCAACTAGACTGGTTAGATGGGGCCATTCAACTCTTTCTTTGCATAAAATACCCCTGTAACCCTACAAAACCATCCTCCATCCTTCACACAGCAGCAGGTCTGATAAATGTATATAAATGCCCCCAATGATGTCATTGTACTTGGTGCTGAGAAGGGTAGTATTTCCAAATTCCTGAAATAATTCTCCTATACTTATTTTGGGAAGTGAGGGAGCTAGTGCTGAAGTTTAATTACAATCCAGTACCCACAAAGAATCCACTTTTCCAGAGCACCCAAGACTAGTGCTACCATAATTTTAACTCAAAGGACATAAAAAATGAATTACGAGAATCTTCATATTGATGGATGTCAGATTGGCAAAGCCATAATTGAGAGTGGAACAGGAATTCTAACTGTGTTTGCTATGTTCCACTGTTAGCTTGACCCAGCTCTAAAACTGCATCTTTGAAGACTGTGGCATTGTTGATGAAAGTGACAAGAGTAGGAAACAGAAAAGGATGATGTAATTTTTGTAAGTTGTATGAGTTCCTTTAAAGTTTGGTGGAGAGTTATCTAATTTTTCACATGCTGCACACATTTAAAAGAAAGGTTTGTTTGGACTTTTTTTAACACACTGAAAATGGTTGCTTAGCAACTGCTTCCTACATGCATGATGCTGTTATGATTTCCACCTGCTGGAAAAAAACATCAATAAAATTATTTCTTTGCAAATCTGAAAAGTGGGAAAATGAGCCAGTGGCTCAAATGAATGCATGATACATTTGCTAGATTCCAAAGACTTCCAAAGACACATATGCATTTCCTTTTGAAAAAAATATTGTATTTTACAAAATGTACTTTAATAAAATTTAACAATAGCCCAGCCTTACCAAAATAAGGCTTGTTTCAGTACAGTTTCTGTTGTAACTGAACATACAGAAACAGCTTTATGTTCAGACAGAATATGCAGTTACCTATGTGATATAATCTGAAGGTTTACCCAAAGAGCCCTGCATCCCCCAAACTTCCCACTGACACACAGTACCCAAAGTTACCACCCCTGGAGGCTGTTGCTGAGTTGAGAGTTTATATTCAGAAGACCCTGTTAGCATGATGTGTCATCTGAGAGGGCTAACACTTTAACACCTTCTGATATGTGTTATCATCACGCTATATATTTCGGCTTGCAGATATAATGTCCAGGAGATTTATTTGTCTCACAAGGTAATTGGGCTTAGGGTATACCGCCCTAGTGATGCTTCAATCAGAATGAAGGTGTCCAAATAGCATATGTGGCAAAGGCTTAAACTGCATGCCTATATCCATTTTCTCCTTCTTCCATAGCCATATAGACCCTAGTTTTTAGTTTGGTACATTTCTCAGTCTCCCTTAACTAGATATGACCTTGTGCCTAATTCTGCCCAATAAGATATAAGCACAAGTTACTGTGTGACAACAGACTTCCTTGAAAAGTCAGCTGGCAGACACTTTTTGCTCTCTTCTTTCTCTTTTTCCAACCAGCTCCCTGGAATAAAGATGTTATTGCTGGAGCTCTAACAGCCACATTAGATGAGGAGGTATACCTTCTAAAACCTCTCTGAGATGACTAGAGAAAAATAAGACACTCTTGTATTTAATACAGTGTTATTTTGGGTTTCAGTCTCATGCAGTTGAACCTAAGCCTAATTACAGTAGGCTTATACAATAAGGCAAAGCTTGACTGAGAGGGTATAGGCTTATTTTTCCCTTATATTGTTTCAAACAGTAATACAAAGCAATATACATGAACTTCAGTAGCAAAGAAGATATGGCCACTCCCTACTTTATGAGCACCTGATTTACACATATCCAGTACTGTAAAAGGCAAGTCAGTGGGGAAGAAAGAAGTCTAACCTGAGACCTAAGTTTATTTCTTATGGCAGCAAAAAAAAAAAAAATTCCAGTAGTGATCATGGCTCTGGCAGAGCAACCAGGAGCAAGCTTTTGATATGACTCAGTTACTTTGGGATTTTTATGGCCCCTTATATAAAGTAAGTTTCAAAGAGGTTACCACTTGCAATTTAACCTGACAATTACTTTTCTGACATACATAGTTTAATCACATGTTGAATTCTAGATTTTTTTTCTAAATCACTTGAATATTTATCATAGACCTAGAGCCTTCTGGACCCAAGAATTAAGTACTCCCAGACTTGCACTCAGATTGGCTTCTAAGATTTTGTAGGTTCAGACAGTTAATCACTTGAAGTTTTGGTGAAAGAAAACATACTCTTCTTGGTACACATATTCGGAGTGCAGATCCCAATCATGTTCATATCTCAAGCATACTGTACGGCAGCAGTGTTCAGGATGTGGCAGCTGGAGACACACTGCCCAACTTCAGCACAGCTCTGCCACCACTCTGTGACCTGGAGCAGGTTATAAGCCTCCCAGGCCTCAGTCTCCTCACCTGTAAAATGAGGGTGATAACTGCCTCTACTTCACAGAATTGTTATGAGGAGTAAATGAGATGGTACATTAAAAATACATAGAATTGTATCAGGCATGTGTAAGCACTCAATAAATCATAGCCATAATGAATATCTCCTCCATTTAGCACAAGGTCGGGTGAGGGAAGGTCAGGTGTAAGAACAGGTAAAGGGGACTTCCCTGGTGACGCAGTGGTTGAGAATCTGCCTGCTGATACAGGGGACACGGGTTCGAGCCCTGGTCCGGGAAGATCCCACATGCCGCAGAGCAACTAAGCCTCTGAGCCACAGCTACTGAGCCTGCGCTCTAGAGCCCACGCGCCACAACTACTGAAGCCTGCGCACCTAGAGGCCATGCTCTGCAACAAGAGAAGCCACCGCAATGAGAAGGCCGCGCACTGCAACGAACAGGAGCCCCCACTCGCCGCAAGTAGAGAAAGCCCGCGCGCAGTAATGAACCCAATGCAGCCAAACATAAATAAATAAATGTATATTAAAAAAAAGAACAGGTGAAGGTGTAGGTGTTAGGGCATGGGGTCAGGGCAGCATCTCTTGCAGTGACCTGTTCTGGTCCTAAGTTTGGCCAAACATAGGTCTGCAAGAAAGAAAGATGGAAAATGCAGGAGAGTTAGGAAGGCAAGAAACTGAATCTCTCTTCAGAGCTTAACATCTTTGAGCCGTGGACCATTTGGTAGTCCAGTGAAGGCCGTGGTCTCCTTCTCAGAACAATGTTCATAAATACAGAAAATAAAGTACACAACGTTACAAAGGAATCTGATTAGATTGAAATATAGTAATTAAAATATTTTTAAAAGCATAACTGTGATTACGTAGTACCTGTGCTTCATTATTAACACATTATAGAAATATCTAGCTGTATTGAGTGTATTTAATTTCTGTATTTTTGATGCTCTGACATTTGGGGCCTTGATCTTGGAGGGACTGCCCCTCCCAGGGCTAGCTAATTCCTAGAGATAGCAAATGACTCCCCCGCAAGCACATCTTTGATATATTACACAAACCAACCAATCGAGAGCCCACACCCCAACTATCTGCTTTAACAAATTCTTACGCACCAAGCCAATACTCCCCCTATCCAAAATCACCGGAGGGCCAGGTATAGGATAACCAGGAACCGCCTGCAGAGCCCAGAGCCTAATGAAATTATTCAAACTATCAAATCCCACACTTAATTCAGCATACCTACCCTACCTTGTTAGCAGCTTTTGGCAGGAAAGAGCTCTTTGTATAAAAGAGCTCTCTGCAGGAGACCCCTTTTGTCTTGTCACTAACTTTAAAACAGGCATCCCCATGCTCTACTCATCTCTGGCCCTAGCACACTTTTCCAATCCTTTGATCACACAATGCCTTGACTAATCTGTTGGTTCTTTTCATAGATAAAAGAAGTAGAAATGAAGAATAAGTAATTAACAGAAGACCAGATCTCTTTCCCAGCTTCCCCTTCTTCTGTAATCTCACTAACCGTGAAAAAGATAGCATCTAAAGAAAGATCACTGGAGTTGACAAGCCTGCATGAAGCCTGCACACAGTGGGGGATGGCAACGACTCCGACCTCCATCTCCATGATCAACTGAGATTACATCCTTTTTTCCCTTAAAAACTTTCATGGCCGAGCAGAATTTTGGAGGTGGTTTTTGGGGTACACTGGGTCCACCATCTCCCCAGATGGCCTCACTCATCCCTTCCCTTGAAAACCCTCGTAAAGGCTCTGGGCCACGCTCTTCCCTCTTTGCCTTCTGCCTCCTAATTGACCCAGGTTTTTCCCCATGTGGCCCTACATGATATGGCATGCCTTCTGTTTCTAGAGATCTGTGAGTATAAACTTGGCTACAAATTTTAGAACACTAGTTGGGGGTCTAATCACTTCATTATCTCAACATAATGATAAGTGTAAATGATGTTTTGGAATATTTACAATGGCTATAATGTGATATGTATATACCTGTGATTTCTTCAGTGGCAAAGTCACAGGTACTGCCAATTCTACTATAGTTTTTGCCTATATTCATAATTAAAGAAAATGTTTAATTTCAGACAGAGGATAGTAAAAATATGTAATTTCCCCATCCAAGTTCACAGGTCCCTGAATTCTATTATCTGTGGATCCTACAGCAAGAACCCCTGTAAACATATATAATTTGTTTTGTACTGATTTTGAGGCCAGCAGCTCTCCAAAACTCAGGTCACATTGGAGTTCTAAGAGTTCTTGAAACCTCCCTTCTAGACAACCAGCAAGGAAGGAAGACTGATGACATCACTAAGAAGCTCTCCTGCCGTGAACAAAAAGACTTCCTGTTGAGTACTTGTTTAGAATCAGAAGGACACACAAGAACCTAGTAACTGGTTATTTGTATGTGGGGCTATGGGAATCATATAGTGGTAGACAACAGTAAGAGGGAAATTCTTCCCTTTTACCTTTATACATACCTATATCTATACTGATACATATATACATAAACTAAGACCATATAAAACACTTACTCAAAAAATCTTTCAGAGAATGCCTCCATGTTTTAACTCACACCCACTAATAGTCTAGAATGAGGTCATTACTCACACTGTATAAAGATAAATGTTTGCTCACAAGACAATATTGCCTAAGGCTTCCTCTGACCAGAAACACTATTAAATGCCTGTTTCTACTGAAGAAGAGAAAGACAACCACCAGAAATAGCATACGCAGGACAGAGGAAAGAGCTATAAACCTTATACTCATGAAATTTAAAGGGAGTCACTTACAAACACATTATTTTGAGCATACTACCACAATTTGTAAAACGACCCTGGTCAGTTGACCCTACCACACTTGACTGTAACCACCCTTCCCCCTTCATTTCTTATCCTCCATCTCCTCCCCTGCTCTCCAAAGGTCCAGCCATTGTGTGCTCAAGGAATGCAAATTAAGTTCAACATGAGACTAAACAAAACACAATTAGGAAGGTTAATGTGCCACTGAAATGCTCAGGCAGCATAATACAAAACCAAATATAACTGATTTTTGGATTATCAGCTACTTTGAAATGCCAAGTCCATTGGTAAAAATAGTCAAGTGTAGGTTGTAAAGACTTAAGAGAATGGAAAACAGCCATTGGCCTGCCTCCTTCTGGTAGCAAGGCTGGGAGGTGAGTCTTTGTATGTCACTAGTCTCTGGATGGGCTTAAAAATCTTTAATGTCTTTTCATTGACTGTGGCACTGGTTTTTGTACTTTTAGTACTAGAACCCTTCACTGCCTTCTAAGCCCAGCCCATGACCCCCATCAACACCCACTTCCTTCAGGAAGTCTTGCTTCTTCACACCTTTGTTAGGGGAACAACTGACCAAAACTTCCCACCCTGGCCAGGCAATATAGTAACCACTTGCATGAGTTATCTTACAATAGGAGGTCCTGGTAAGGAATGCAAAACTAACAAGCTACCACAAACCAGAAGAATTCAGGAAAGGTAAAAAGAAGTGAGGAGATGCCAGTCCACATATCCTACCAACCTCCCAGAATCCTTCTCACTAGAATCCATCTTGGCTGAGCAATGCACGTGCCACCAGGAAGGACCCTGAGTCAGAACGATTGGCCAGAGACAACCCAGAAACTAACCCCATCACCGTAGACTGCGAGCCATGTGGCAGAGCAGTTCTCCTGGGCTCCCTTTCCCTGCTTCTCTCTTCCCGGGCTCCCCTTCCCAATAAAGTCTCTTGCTTTGTCAGCACATGTGTCTCCTCAGACAATTCATTTTTGAGTGTTAGACAAGAGCCCACTCTCGGGCCCTGGAAGGGCAACACCTCTGTGGTACACACTTGAACTGGCCACTTTATTCATCTCTTATAAACACATTCTATCTTCCTGGTAAAATTAGAAGCTCTTCCAAAACAGAATCCAGTTTTATCTTAGATTTCTCTCATCTCCAAGATCTAGCACATAGCAGGGCTTAAGAAATATTTGATGAAAATATGTAGGAAATTAGATAAAATCAGAGGCTGTTAAAATGCATAAAGCATGCTAAATATGTGTATATACTTAGAAATGAGATGGCATGTGTTCAGTGTCTCTGGCATTCCTTTCAGGTATGTGATGGCTAGAGTTCAATTTTCAAAATAGGTTGGGTAATTTTAACACTAGCCAGAAAAGCCAAATTTCACTCTCTCAGAGATGATCAACAATTACTTAGTAAATAAATGTTCACTGAGTGCCAGTCTGGTTCCCCTGCTATTGGTAGTTTGATTAAATGAGTAATAAATTACTTTAAAAAGCTACAAGTTAATGATTATTTTATTTTGCCTAAAATATTAGCTGTTTTCTAGAATTTCAAATGACTTGAATATTTTTAAAGGCTTATGACATTCAGTTTCTATAATAATCTTTTAAAAAGGTAAATTAAAATTGATATATTAAAACTAGGCCTGAGTGCCTAGAAAGTCATCACCAGTATTTATTTCTTCATATCAAAAGTTGAAATAAAAACTCTCTTGTTTAAAAATTTCCCGTATTCAAATCTTTTTTTCTGTAATACCGTAAAAGACTACATGAAGACAGTGTTAATATTTCAGAAGCAGTGCATGTAGCCTTCTGTAAAGTTCTTAGGGTTGTACTGGTGGGTTGGATATTACGTAAGTGCAGCAAGAAGAAATGATGGATTGGTTGGTGCCCTTCAATGAAGACCAGCCAGAAACACCATTTAGCTAAGATCTCCACAGACATTGCACCCTTGTACTCCATGAAGGGAATTTGCCTCATTTCTTACCAGGATCTCGGTCTCGTTGGCCTGGACGAAGAAGTGCAGAAATGGAGAGGCGGAGGGCTGGAGAGGCTGAAAGAGGGAGGGGGTGGGTGGCGATATGAAGGAAAAAGTAAAATAGAAGAGGGAGAGAAAGGAGAGGAAAGAACCACAGAAAGACAAGATGTGAGGAAATAAGAAATCTATTTAAGTATTAGAGTTTTGACTGTGACCATGGCCATTGGCTACAGCTATGACACCAGATAGCTGTGGCTACAATGTGTAAGGACACCCTGACTACAGGTGACCTGAATTCACAATAACTGCTGAGAAAGAGTTCAACCAGAGAGGCTTTGCTTGGAGCTACCAGACACATCAGACCTGAAAGGGCCTCTCTGAGTTTAAAAGGGCCTTGCTCAAAGAGATAGGTGAGCCAAGCCCCAAGAACTGTCTGGGAGGAGGCCCAGAGAAGCCAATGAAGAGACGTGAGGAGGAGGCTCCTCCGTGGACAGCATTCCAAGCTCAGATGCCTCAAACAGTATAGAAGTCTCTGCAGCTGACAAAAGGCAGGGCTGACACAAGCTTGGCTAATCAAAGTGATTAAAGTTGAAAATCATAAAAAATGACTTTAAATATTTTATTTTAAATAAAAACATATCAATGTGCATTCATCTTCCATCTCTTGATGATAAGCCAAGACCTTTTTTTTGAGTCCCCTGACTGGAGTCCCATCACGCTATGTGTACCACCCCCATATACCAGTGCTGGTTTCCACTTTAGGTTTCTTTTGAAGTGGAGCCAAGACTAATAAGAAAAAATTGTGAAACAATCTGAGTGTGAAATCTTTCTCCTGCTTTTTAGTGTCCCTTCAATATTGCAAAATTTTTTTGCCCACAGCCAACTTGACAATTTTTGTGTTTGTCTGTTTGTTTAGAAACTTCTTTTTTAAGTATTTCCAAAGGGTTTGTGATGGTTGGGGTTCAGGGTTGCAAGCAACAGGATTCATTACGGCTGATTCACTAAGAAAAGGAATTTATTAAGAAATATTTGGAGGGCTTCCCTGGTGGCGCAGTGGTTGAGAGTCCACCTGCCGATGCAGAGGACACAGGTTCGTGCCCCAGTCCGGGAGGATCCCACATGCTGCAGAGCGGCTAGGCCCGTGAGCCATGGCTGCTGCGCCTGCGTGTCCGGAGCCTGTGCTCCGCAACGGGAGAGGCCGCAACAGTGAGAGGCCCGCGTACCGCAAAAAAAAAAAAAAAAAAAAAAAAGAAACATTTGGAGACATACAGAATTTGGGGAGGGAGGAGATGAAGAAGTAGGCTCAAACTAAACTTTCTGGAATTACATCATGGAACTGATCTCCGGAGGAAACTGCGACCGCAGCCAACCCTAGAACCACAACATAAATGGATGCCCCTTACCCAGTCTCATGTCCTTCAATTACAGGGGCATCTGACTGGTAGATGCTAGGTGACAAGGGAAATGGAAACTTTAGACATAGAGAAGAAATTTTAAAGATCTTGTGTAGTCATAAGGGACAGATGTCCACTATAACTTTTAACTTAATTTTCATAAAAGTCAGCAATTCTCCTTTCACACATTTTTCGTTAGTTAGTTGATGAAATATTTAACTGAATTACATAATTACAAAAATAAATACAACTAGAATGCAATAAATATTGGTCACTGCCATATCTCCAGATGATCAATAAATACATGTTGAATAAAAGAATAAACTAGAATAAACAGATGCAATAATCAGCACTCTTGACAAGCGTACAAGTCAACTGAGTATAGCAGACGTTCATAGGTATAGTGACTCTGAACTGTCACTGTGCTGTGGGCACCTATCAGAATATTTTACAGAGGGAATGGAGAGTGTTAATTATTTGGGGAGTTAATTAAGCGAAAGCTGGTTAAGAGATCTTCTACAGAAAATTTTCTTAACCTGCTATTAAGAGATGCTTGGTAAGATTATGGTAAAGGAGGCATGATGACATTTCGATTTTATTTCTCTCTTAAAGTTTTACCTAATTCTACATAACTTTCATAACTCCATCAAAACATTGTTGTATCTAACCTACACAACAGTCCTGTGAAAAAGCAACAGACATCCCTTTTACATCTGATTAAACCATGTGGTTCACTGCAAGTAAATGACTTGCAATATTTATATAGCTAAAAACTAGCAGAGCCAAAACTAGCTCCCAGACCTGTGCACTCCTAGTTTGGTATTCTTTCTACCTCACTGTCTAGTAGACTACCCAAACTTACCTTTTCAACTGTCTACCCTGAAGCCTTCATTCATTCTTTGTTTCATTCCCTCATCCAACTAACATTTTCTAAGCACCTGTCTTGTGCCCAGAACTGTGCCAGCCCTAGGGATACAGAACTAAAAAAGAAGTTCACATTCTCAAACTGAGGGTAGATGAAGAGAGATATCCCAAACATTCTCTAAAAACTTAAAAATAAAAAAAAAATATTTTTAATGTTTTGAAATAGAAAACTTTCTAAAATATACTCTATACTTCCCTGACTCTTACACGCTATTTAACCTTTTAATAATCATTCAAGGTTATTAATATGACTTACCATTACAGGATTCAAAATAATTCCTTCAGGTATAAGGTGTGAGTTCCACTGGCCTTTGTACAAAATGGCCCTGAGAGCTCCCCAGAGGAGGGTAACCTGCGGCAAATTGCCTTATCTCACCTCTTTGTAGTAGATTCTTTTCTACTCAGGAGGAGAAAAATAAATCTTACTGAAACTTCCAAGCAAACTATTAATTCACTCCATCCATTGTTGCATTTATCAGACCACGGTGTAATAATTTGTTCCTATTTCTACGATACCTTTCTTACTAGAATGTGAATTGGGGATGGGGGCAAAGACTGTGTCTAATTTTTCTTTGCACTCCTCCCCTCAAGCTTGATATGGTAACCTGGGCCTTAGTAAGTACTCAATAATTGTGTGTGGTATTCGTTCTCGTATAATACTGAAAAGCAGGTATTATTCCCACGTTACAGGTGAGGAAACTGAAGATCAAAGAGGTGAAAATCACACAGTTAGTGAGTGGCTGAGCAAGTATTTAACCCCAGGTCTTCAGTCTGCCTTTAATTACCAGTGGTCGCCCCTAGTCCAGACACATGGTAACTGGTTTTAGAGGGTCTTAAAGAGTCACCTACAACCTCCTTTACAACACAGCAGGACCCTGAAAGAACCTGATTGTAGAGGTTGGTATCTTCACAGAAGAGAGACCACGGCCTCGAGGAGTAAGAATTAGCAGGCTTTTTTAGCATTTACTTCCCAGCACAACAAAATCCCCCCCTAAAGTCAATGTGCCGTGATTTCACAGACATCATGACTTAACAGCCTCTAGGAATAGTTCTTCACTCTCTCTGCCAGTGGGACCAGTTGATAACCATTTTTCTAATCAGACGTGGGTCCTGGAGGCAGGAACCATTAACTCCCCCACACTCCCCCAGTACACTGGAGGACTTTGTACCCTTTGGAGTTCACCAAAGTGAGCTCAGATCGCAGACCTAGAAATTATGCATCCGTGGCTGGGAGGGGTGGGGGAACGACCTCAGGTCACAGAATTTGAATCTGAGATTTGGAAGGAATCTTAAAAATCATCTAGTCTGAGTCCCTCTGTTTGGGGGGTTTTTGTAAGTGACTTGACTGAGGTCGCTCGGGACCATGGCCCCAGGAGAGGCAGCTCCACAGAGGACAACTAGGGAGAGAGAAGGAAAGTAAAAAAGCAGCCACACGGCAGGTAGAAGGTGGGGAGACAAGAACAGGCTGGATGTCATGGGGGGACATGCTCAAGAGAAAACGAGCGGGTGGCTGCAGCAATCCTAGGAAGAGCCGAGCCAGTCAGACCCAAGTAGAAGGCACAGGCCCAGTAGGCTGGATCTAAGGCCCCATGGCCCCAAAGCACAGGACAGGCTGGCATTCAGGGAGGGCACAGAGGATGGGAGTGGGCTCCCCACACCACCAGGCTAGGATGATTGTTTCCAGTAAATGGGCCCCTGCCCGCTGCTTTGGTGGAAGAGAGGTCGTGCTCCTTACAAAGAGCAGGGCTCTGAGGCATCGGCCATCCAATGGCAGTGTGTTTGAGGAGGAAGGTAGAAGGTGACACAGGGACTGAAACCACTTCCCACTTCCACCACCTCTCCACAAAGCTCCCCCAGCATGTGCTGCCTCACTTGAAAAGGTCTGACAGAGGGAGCACACCGGAGAGGGGGGCCTGGGACTGGCTGCAACATTCCTCTAAAAGTAGAAATACGAAAGCACCACGGTAGTCGCTGGGACAATGCATGTGACTCTCTGACCCATGAGAGCCAAGTAGGGAGAAGGAGGGGAAGGCGCCTTGCTGATCAGCAGAGTGTGCTCATGAGGAGGCATCAGAAATCAAGACTCAAGGTGGGTTGCCTGACAGAGTCACTCCATCATTCCACACTCGCTGCCTCAGCACCTGTTCACCGCATAGTTACTGTGGACTGGGCACTGTGCTAGGATACGGAGGGCACAGAGGCAAGTAAGAAGCAGTTTCTTACCCTCAGTATACAGAAGCTCAAACCGCGCGCGCGCGTGTGTGTGTGTGTGTGTGTGTGTGTGTGTGTGTGTGTGTACATGGCAGGAACAATGTGACATATGTTCTGGAGCCCCCCACGTAGCCCTTCGGCTCTCATGCTCCAGAACACAACCTATGTGTCCTACTGAATGCATCTGCAATCCTCCACTTTCTTTCCCCAGCCTGCACAGTCCAGAACTGACGGGTTTATCGCCTCCAGGAGCTGCCCTCAGCCAGCGATGGATGGGAACCGGAGGATGCACTTCAGCTTGCTTCTCTCCGTGTGGCCCAACTCTGCACTGGCTCCAAGTTCCCCAGCAGGTCCCAGCCTCGGCTGCCCACAGGAAACTGCTTATAACACATCTTGCACTGGCTTCTTTCACTTCCTTCCCTCACCCACTTTCCTACCAGTCCTTCGTGGAATCACTTCCCCAAAACTATTAGCACTCAAATCCCTGGCTCAGGGTTTGTTTCTGGGGAAACTCTCCAACCCAGGCAATCAACAACCAGTTCTGGGGAGGAGGAGGTGACCACAGACCCAAGTGTAAAGGATAAGGAAGGAGGTAACGGCAGGGAGAATGGGGTGTCAGGGGGTGGTACATGCTGGCATCCTAGGCAAATGTGACAAGTACAAAAAAAAGGTAAAGAATCTTCCTGGTGGATGGAGAACTTAAAGGACTGGAAGGGCTGCAGTATAAAGGGAGTGGAGGCGGTGGGGAGAGAGGTACAGATCAGCTATATCTCCCGGCCCGAGGCCTCCCTAGAGAGCCTTGTTTTTCTCTTGGAGGTGGCAAACACACACTCAAAGCTTGGTGTCAAATGGTGCATAAGAACAACAGGATCAGCAGAGTAAATCCCTTCAATCCCATTCACTTGAGTTAAGATTGCCATGAATGAGGAGAAAAATTAACTCTAGTCTTCTGAACAACACTTACACCAGGAGACTGTGGTGAGACTTTCAAAAGCTGAGTCCAAAAGAAGGACAATTTCTCAGGAATATTACACTCCCATTTTAGTTCTCCCTTCCCTTCTCTTTTGCCTGGAGAAGTCTTAGAATTAGCCCCCATACAGCCTCTTAATGTTTAACGTTTTGCTAACACAACCCCACCCAGAAGCACCCAAGAGCAATCTGGAATAGAAAAAAACATGTTCTATTTTTAAAACACCAGCCAAAAAAGACGCTGCCTATGAAACTGTACGATAGAAGCCATTCACATCCAATATCTGAAAGAGCTACCGTTGGTATGAATAATTCAAACACAGCTCCAGACAAATGATCCCGGGATTATATGGAAACAGAAAAAACCTCCGGAGTCTGCCGCTCCTTTTATTAAAGCCTGGTTCACGTTGAACACCGTTTTCTCTGGGGTTATTTCTACTACAAATGAACAGTCAATAAGGCAGAATCTCTGTGATTGCGCCCATGTGGGAGCTGGAAGAGAAGTCATTTTGATCTTCTGTTCATTTTTACCTTCTAAATTATTAACTAATGTGGATTGGGTAAAAATTAAAAGTAAGCAAATTAGTCTTCGTTTGTTTATTTTAATTATTTAGTGGGCTCACATATTTGTGTTTGCTGAACAGATCTGACACAGTTAAGAATTGTTAGAGGTGTCATCCATAACTTAAATAAAACAAGGCCTTGGTGGCCCAGATCACATGGCTGACATCAGGCTCCATCCTGACTTTGTTAATTATGGCATTGCTGCCAAAATGTGTCAAGCCATCTGAAGGAGCGGGTGCTGTGTGTTTGAATTTCCCTGAAAGTTGAAATCTTACAAAACCTTTGACATCCTCCATCTTAAATAAAGGCACTTGTAAGAAAAATCCCTCTTTTACAATCACATTTGGCTCTCAATGTGTTAATAAAGCCCTTAGGTAGAGGTGATTTTGCAATGTCAAAAGAATGACTTTGATGGCAAGGGAATCCTTGATGAAAAATTTCACTACCATTAGGAAAAGACAGTACCTATAATAGGTAAATAGGGCTTCTCAGTTTCAATGTGTCCAAGTTAATGGATCACTTTGCACAAGAAAGATGTCAGTATGTGGGAGCTATCAGATAAAATGAGCCTGCATATTTAAGCACATGTTTTACAGATCTCTCAAGAATATCCCAAATGAAGTTTTCACTTTGTGCATAAAATAAACAAATTGAGAACCAACACCAGGAAATGGTATCAGGGATATTCAGGTATTACTCATGCCAAGGAACAAGTTTCCTTATTTAATACCTGATCTTTCAGAATATTCAAAATGATAACATAACTGTGTGGGGAAATTGGGGCAAAAGGAAAATAAGGGTGGAAAGTAAAAGGAGGACTAGGAAAGAGACCGTGAGATCTTGTACAAGGCCTCAAATTTGGCTGTGAGATTCCCAGCAGCTAAAAATAAAGAGAAAACATTAGTTTTAAGATTAATTCGTTATAAGACTCACAGAATGATGGGAAACAAGAACAGGAAGTGAAGAATAAAGTTAATACAACAATATAGCCAGGTAATCTAACTTTCCTATAGTCAGATGCTATTCAATTTTAGTTCAACAAGTGAACATACCAGAATGTATGCAGAATGCTATAAATGAGTGGTTCTCAGGCAGTACCTTGTGCGTATCTGAATCACCTAGAAGGCTTGGCAGGCACAAAGCTTCTGACTCAGTAGGTCTGGACTGGGGCCCAGGAATTTGCATTTTGAGCAAGTTCCCAAGTTCCGTGGATGCTGCTGGTTCAGGGGCCACATTCTGAAAACCACTGGTGTAAATGAATTTTGCAATTCTACACCTGTCTCACTGCAGTCAGCATCCTTAGAAACTTTATGTCATGCCCTTTTTAGTAAGTTTCAGAGAGAGATTCAGATGTAAAAATTAAGTAGACAAGATAACAAGCAGAATCCTTATATTGGTTATTTTGGAATAAACTGAGACAGTTGATAAAATCCAACCATAGTAATTATTTCATAACACTAATTATTATGCTACAACCCTCCTTAATCGCCTATACCCACTCTAACCTTCACCAAAATTAAAGAAAAAGTTACTGAAGGTTTGACTGAGATTTGTCTAAGGTCACAAAGTCAGTTTTAGGATGTTTCAAGATCTAGCTCAAGCTCAGTCCCCTAACAAGAGTATAAAGTTCTGAGAAAGAGGACAGATATGTCAACGAAATTGATACTTGTTCTTTGGAGATCTAGTATTTTCTGCCTTAATGTGAGAACATAACCTATTAATCTGTCTCTAGATACCATGAGGAAGGAGAGGAACAAAGGTAGCAATTAAAAAGTAAAGTGCTCGGCTTCAGCTGATCACATGCTTTACAACCTTCTGGAAATGATAGTCTTTATGCCTTAATGAATATTTTAAACTCAGTCCAAATTCCAAGAGCAAATAAATAAATCACGCCCCTTTCACTGAAACAAGAGTTTCTGCCCACTCCCCCATCCTTAAATTAAAGGAGCTCAAATGGAAACTCATTTTGCTATGAATGTTGGACTCCAGTAAAAATTAGCATAAATTCTACATTGACATATTAAACAGAAATTATACAAACATGAAAAATGAATAGAATTTTCTCAAGGCTACTTCGTGGCACTGAATGAGGAATGTTACTTAATTCATAGATGCTGAAAAACCCTCTGTGAAAAACAGGGATATGGCCTTTGTTTATTTATTTTAATAGCTGACATTAATTTTAATTATTTATAACAATTCTTCTAAGTGTATTTTTAATAGTAATGGAATCTTAGGAAGCTAAGGCCACCTGACAGCCCTTGACTGTTTAATCTTCTTTGAAAAGTGTGATGAAATCACAGAGTTCTTAGTGAGAATTATATACCTTGTGAATTAATGAAGTGAATTAACATATTCCCTTTATGTCTGAGGCTTTTATTTATGCACCTGAAAATATATTTTTAAGCCATTACAGTCCTTTCTGATTCTAATATCATGCTTTTATGGAATGTTTTGACTGAGAGGTTGTATTGTCCTAACAAATGAGAAACCTAAAGTCCTGAGAAGTTAAAAGACTTGTCCAAGGTTAAACAGAGAGTAAGTGTCAGAGCCAGGCTCAAAACATGAATGCACTCTGGATTTTTGCCCCTCACTGTCTATGGCACCAACACTGTGCAGGGCAGGTTAAGGGAAGGCTGTCTTATGAAGTGAAGGAGTGGAACTATCCTCTCTCAGTTCTTTCATAAGGCTGAAATCTAAAGCCTCATGGGCCACAGTAGGGGAGGAAGGCTGGAAAATATCGCCTGGGGGTGTGAAAGGAGTGCTTGTATCCTGTGTGGTATTCTATTCTATTGCATTTGTCTGCCTTCTCCTTTTTTTTTCCCCACACTCTGATTTTGAGCTGCTCCAAATGTTTATTTCCAAAGCTTTCCCAACCTCACCTCCACCCCAACCAATGGCATCAATTTGCCATATCTTAAAGGTAGAGCTAGTACCTAGTTCTTTTTTTATTTTCCACCCTTGTTTTCCCTTTGTCCCAATTTTCCCACATTTCAAGTTGAGGTCCTACCTCCCAAAGGCCAGTACCGCAATATAAGTGAATAGTGAAGGCGGTTTCTACAAGCATCATCAACCTCCAAGGCTAAAGGGGGCCAATGTAACTGACCCTTTCCAATCACAACTGTGTATTTCCCTCACATTTTTCTTCCGTCCATCCCACCTCCACACACCTATCAAGACCCTACTTGCCCTTACTTTTCTCCCAAATATCTCCTTCATGTAGCCTTCCTGGAGGCAGAAATAGCTACTCAATCGCCCTGATGATTATACTGTGCATTATGGTGGTTGCGGGTCTAATCTTGTCACCCTATCCCAGGTTTTAATCACTTTGGGCACACTTCACATCCCACATCAATCTGTATGCCGCCTTGCATGTAGTTAATAAATATTAACTACAATTTTTATTGTAGTTAATAAATAAATATCTGGTAAATTTATTAATGTTTATTGAATTTATCAATATACACCTGGAGCCTGGTATAAAGGATCAGTAAATATTTGTTAAATGAAAGAATAGATGGAAAGTTGGAGAAATGAGCAAAAAATAAACCCATAAAAATGGATTTATTCATCCACTTTTTCCCCAGATAAGTCTTTCTCCTATGATTTCAAAAAACAAAACATATTTAATAAAGCATAACCTTGAGAGTTATTTCAAGAATCAAAATGTTTCCTGTCACAAAAATTTCTTTTATAATTCATATTCACTATTCCTGTTCCAAGAGGAAAAAAATCTTTGGAAATTTTAAGCCTGCTTATGGGTATACTTTGCTACCCATGTAACAAAAATACCTCACAGTTTCTTCTCAAAAGCAAATAGGTTGTTTGATTTTTTGATATTGAGCTCCATGAGCTGTTTGTATATTTTGGAGATTAATCCTTTGTCTGTTGTTTCATTTGCAAATATTTTCTCCCATTCTGAGGGTTGGCTTTTTGTCTTGTTTATGGTTTCCTTTGCTGTGCAAAAGCTTTTAAGTTTAATTAAGTCCCATTTGTTTATTTTTGTTTTTATTTCTGTTACTCTAGGAGGTTTTTGTGTATGGTGTTAGGGAGTGTTCTAATTTCATTCTTTTACATGTACCTGTCCAGTTTTCCCAGCACCACTTACTGAAGAGGCTGTCCTTTCTCCATCGTATATTCTTGCCTCCCTTGTCATAAATTAGGTGACCGTATGTGCATGGGTTTATCTCTCAGCATTCTAGCCTGCACCATTGATCTATATTTCTGTTTCTGTGCCAGTACTATACTGTCTTGATTACTGTAGCTTTGTGGTATAGTTTGAAGTTGGGGAGCCTCATTCCTCCAACTCCATTTTTCTTTCTCAAGATTGCTTTGGCTATTCGGGGTCTTTTGTGTTTCCATATGAATTGTAAAATTTTTTGGTCTAATTCTGTGAAGAATGCCATTGGTAGTTTGATAGAGATTGCATTGAATCTGTAGATTGCTTTGGGTAGTATAGTCATTTTCAAAATATTGATTCTTCCAATCCAAGAACATGGTATATTTCTCCATCTGTTTATGTCATCT
>NC_041214.2:53728785-53747122 GCF_002837175.3 Physeter macrocephalus | reverse complement strand
AAGACTGGACATCCTTGTCTTGTTCCTGATCTTAGAGGAAATGCTTTCAGTTTGTCACCATTGAGTATGATGCTTGCTGTGGGTTTGTCATATATTGCCTCTATTAGGTTGAGATAGGTTCCCTCTGTGCCCATTTTCTGGAGAGTTTTTATCATAAATCAGTGTTGAATTTTGTCAAAAGCTTTTTCGGCATCTATTGAGATGATCATATGGTTTTTATTCCTTAATTTGTTAATGCGGTGTTTCACCAAGGAAGACATACAGATGGCCAAGAGGCACATGAAAAGATGCTCAACATCACCAATTATTAGAGAAATGCAAATCAAAACTACAATGAGGTATCACCTGCCACCAGTCAGAATGGCTATTATCAAAAAATCTAGAAACAATGAATGCTGGAAAGGGTGTGGTGAAAAGGGAACCCTCTTGCACTATTGGTGGGAATGTAAATTAACACAACCACTATGGAAAACAGTATGGAGGTTCCTCAAAAAACTAAAAATAAACTGCCATATGACCCAGCAATCCCACTACTGGGCATATACCCTGAGAAAACCATAATTCAAAAAGACACATGCAGCCCAATGTTCATTGCAGCACTATTTACAATAGCCAGGTCATGGAAGCAACCTAATTGCCCATCAACAGATGGATAAAGAAGATGGAATAAAGATGTAGACATAGAGAATGGACTTGAGGACACGGGGTGGGAGGGGGAAGCTGGGGCAAACTGAGAGTAGCACTGATGTATATACACTACCGAATGTAAAATAGTTAGCTAGTGGGAAGCAGCTGCATAGCACAGGGAGATCACCTCCGTGCTTTGCGATGACCTAGAGGGGTGGGATAGGGAGGATGGGAGGGAGGCTCAAGAGGGAGGGAACATGGGGATATATGTATGCATATGGCTGATTCACTTCAGTGTACCACAGAAACTAACACAGTATTGTGAAGCAATTATACTCCAATAAAGATTTATTAAAAATAAAATAAAATAAGAAAAGCAAATGGGTTGTGTGTGATCACTACGGATGAATTAATAGTAAACTAAGGATACATATGACTCTACCCATGAATAGATGGGCCATAAATGCCCTCCACAGCCCTGCATGCCTTCTCCTCAGCTGACCAGCTTCTCCACCGTTCTCTTCAACACACTCTTTTCCTTTCATTTTCTGTCTATGTTGGTAGGGAATCACCATAGCAACAATCTGAAATAAATCAATTCAGCTACTATTTTCTGGATGTTACAGCCTTGTTCAGAGGTCAGATTTCAAATAAAGCAAAAGACTGAAGCTCCTGACGGATAAAGGCGGCAGAATTTTCTGCTAACCTGAATAACACCAATGAAAGGAACAAGAAGGTGATCTCATCACTTCAAGCTCAGAATGAGACAGCTGCAAAAAGGGAAAGAAGAAGAATATGATCACACAGATTTCCTTCTGCAGAGACTTTTAACCATCTGTGAGCAGTGCTGGAAGAAAAGGTAGAAAAATTTAAGCAAATTCAAAGAGGATGAACATTTTCCTTATTTGAAATGAGGCCATTCATTCTTCATATGCAGTTATTTAAAGATAAAGAAATGTCCTTTAATGACAAGAGTCACCGATTTATTTCCTCCTATAGGCAGTAAGGTTGTCTTTTCTACCTGAAGAAGACAGCAAGATCCTGCAAAGTTCTACCCACTGCACACTATGATACTAGATACAATAGGAAGTGTGTGTGTGTGTGTGTGTGTGTGTGTGTGTGTGTCTATAGATAGAATATAGCAGAAAGGCTGAAAATAGACCAGAAATCAAGATATCTGGAAGTTAGTTGTGGCTCAGTCACCTACCCAGCAATGGGACCAGGAACAGGTCACACAGCATCTCTAACCCTCAATATATCATCAGTGAAATAAGACTAATATTATTGTCAGTTTACCTAAGAGGGATATTGTGAGGACTCGTGAGATAATGTGCATGAAAGGATTTGTCCACCATAAATTTGTTCTGCCTGGGGTCAGTATCAGAGGGCTTTATGATTCCCAAATCATGCCAAAGGTTTGCAAGCTATTCTGTACTTGCATACACACAACCGTCAAGTCTAACGTGCTTGCACATAACTAAAAACTCTTCAGATAACTATTCTGCATAATTATAGTAAGAATGAAGGGTCAAGAGGCTTGGGTTCTAGTCCAGGATCTGCAAGTGAATAAATGTGCAAGCCCGCATGGGTCACTTCACCTATGAGAGCATCAGTTTCCTCCTTCATGTCTGTTGTACCTTCTAGCTCCGATATTCCTATAGAACACATTAGGAATGGAATGGTTAGAATTATACAGTAAACACTTGTTCCTACTTATTTTGGAGATAATCATTTACATGCGGAGTTTCACAGCCTTCTTCTCTTCCCTCAGCCTGTAAAGACCACTCAGGCGTCTATTGTTTAGCTTCCCCTCTCCAACCTTCACCCCACTTCTCTGAGAAGAACAATGATAAATGTCTGTGGAGTGTTTGTGGTGAGGAGGGTACACAATACGATATGAGGTATCACACAGGAAAGCACAATGTAAGGAAGAGGAACTGAATGATAAAGACAAAAGTCAGCACAGATGAGAAAGGAGATTCTTCTGGGATGGAGAGGGGTGGGAGGGAGGTCAGAAGCTATCAAAAGGTTCAGGCTACTGAAGAATAGAAAGAACCCTAAGAATTTGTGTGGACAAGTACCTGGATTTCTTTAAATGGGAGAAATACCAATAAAGATGTTATTTAGGCCCTTATTCTTTAAAAGTAGCCTGCTCAGGACCACATTAGTCACGGCTTTATAAGCAATGCATACCAAATGCTGAGTGACTTCTTTATACCTCATCATTGGCTTGTGACACTGAAATGGTGACTTCAGGGTTTTATTCCGAAAACATAAGTTTTCTTTCTCAAGAGCTGATGTATGGGTATCACTGTTTAAGTCTGATGCTTAATATAAATAATAACATAGCCAAAAGAGTTTGCTCAAATGTGATTGAAGCTTGTATTTTCACAGAAATCATTTTCGGCACAATGATGACAAATACATGGCCACTTAAACTACCAAAACTGAATGTATATCAGTTATAGCAATATATATCAAAGGCTTATACATATATTAATAATAGGACCCTCTCAGGCTGTATGTCTGTAACTTAAAAAAATCAGTTGTAATGATCAAATTATTGAGAACATAAAAAGACTCAATAGGATGTGAAAAAGCCAATATTACAGAGTTTTGGCCATCATTTAGTAATACAGTCCAAAAATAAAATAAAAGTCCTGTGCCCTCAGTACATGGCCTCTAGGTGACAACCTGCTCCTCAAGTATTTACCATCATCAATATCTAAACAATACAACCTTCTCACTGATAGCTCTTGGGGCCATGGATACCTGCTGTGAAGAACACAAGATGCCCTGTTCTCTTGGGGGTACTAACAACAAACAGTTTTCCCCTCTGAATAATCTTTGGGAACCTTCAGGAAATATCATAGATTGAACCATGATCAGTTCAATTGGCAGTCAGGTTCTGGACGAAGACTGTAAACTAAAAAACAAAATTGAGTCAAATACTAATCCTCCATTTCAAGGAACTGTGACAACCAGCTGTTCAATGGAGGAAACAGAATAATAATAGTTAGACTCTACAAAGGCATGACTGGTGAGGACTCTGCAAAAATGCAAGGTAATTAATTACACCATGCCTTGAGTTACTCAAACCAAATGAATAGACAGAATAGACAGACTAAAGGAGGACACTAATCCTTTATTTTTATTTCCTTTAGGAACAACAAAAAGGTACAACTGGACCTGATTAAACTGTATGCATTCAAAGTAATCAAAGGGCAATGGGACATGTTCTGTCATCATAAACAATTTATTCCATAAAAGTAGACAAATTTATGACTTAGTATGTAATTAAAATCTGAGTATATAGGATATCTAAGTATTTCTAGCAGGGTCTATCACCATGCTTTGCATATAGTAAGATGTTCAGCTAATTTAGAAGAAAAATATGACTCTGGACAGTAATTTATTAACCTAAATCATATCTCTAATTTGTAAAGATAATTTATTCAATTACCACTTTTCAATTTTAATTACCTGAAAAGATTTACTATGTTTTAACAATATTTGAAGAAAATTTCTTCTACTCTCTTGGCTAATCAGAAATTTCTCAAAGTAAATATGGGCTCTAATGCAGATGATATAAGCCACTTCATTGCCTTGTTTGTAGTCATAATTACAGATGGAAAATTCTTCTTGTCAACATGCTAAAGAGCAGTTTTATTATTCTAATAAACAGTTCAATTTCTACCACTTAAAGCCCTTCAATGGTTTCCCATCAGTCTTAGTATGCAGATCAAAATCCTTAATATGTCCTACTAGGTCCTATGGGATCTGCCCTGCCCACCCTCCAATCTCACTGTCTGCCCCAGCTTCTCATTCAATGCCCCTCAGCCTTCCTGGACTGTCAAGTATCACAACCTGACATTGCTCAAGCTCTCCTGTCTTCATGGTATCTTCTCTCTCACAGTCTCCTTTGCCTGGTTAACCCCTGATCATTTTTTTTTCTGATCCTGTTCTTAAATATAATTTCCTTACAGAATCCTTCCTAGAATCCCCAGATGAGATCTTGTCCCTTTTGGGAGGCAGTCCTTCCTGAGCCTCTTGGGCTCCTAGGCATCTTACTGATGGGTCAAAACTGCAGGGTGCTGACCACTCTTTCACCCAGACCATTTCTCAGGATTGTGTATACAGCTGGCTCTCTTAGAGAGGTGAGGAAGTACGTCCCTCCAGACAAACAGCAGTCTTGCTTACTGCTTGCTATAAAAAGTGCTGGGCCTTCAACCATGGGCTTCTCAGCTGTGGCATAAATCCACTGGGTGCTTAGCACCCATCTGGGCCCACCACCACCTCCTGGGACTTGGGAGCAATACAACTCTACTGAAACTCATGCTTTTTAATGTGTCTTGAGAAATAAGCTGATTTTCTCTGATCTATTAAGGCTCATGATCTACTTTTGGCACCTATGGGGTGATAGCAGGTTTACTCTTTGCCATCCTCTATGAGGCTGGGTTATTCCTTGACTGTCTCTTTCCCACTGCACCTGGTGTCTCTTCTTCCCATATAGTAAAATGGTTTTTGATTGATGTCCACATTCCTAAGTAGACTCTAAGGTCAGGGACTCTGTTTTATTTGCCATTTTATCTTCCACCTCTCCTCTGGCACTTCATGGGTTCTCAATATATATTTGCTGATTGAATGGATTTGATGATGATGATGGGAAACACTTACCGAGCGTCTAGATGGGCATATGTTTCAAGCATATTATTTCCTCACATCAAATCTATGAGGTAGTATTATGGGTTGAATTATGTTACCCCCCCCCCCACACACACACACAAAGTATGTTGAAGTCCAAACCCCTGGAACCTAGGAATGAGACCTTATTTGGAAATAGGGTCTTTGAAGGTATAATCAAGTTGAAATGAGGTTATAATTAATTAGGGTGGGCCCTAATCCAATATGACTTGTTTATAAGAAGAGGAGAAGAAAAGAAACACAAATACATGCCATGTGATGACAAAGGCAAAGTTTGAAGTGGTATAGTGGAAAGCCAAGAGATGCCAAGATTTCCAGCAAACCACAAGAAGCCAGGAAAAAGGAAGGAAGGATTCTCCTCTTCAGGTTTCAGAGGGAACATGGCCATACCAACACCTTGATTTCAGACTTCTAGCCTCCAGAAGTGTGAAGAATAAACTTCTGTTGTTTTAAGGCATCCCAGTTTGTGGCACTTTGTTGTGGCAGCCCTAGGAAACTGGTACAGGTAGGTACCACCACTCTCATTTTACAGATGAAAACAATGAGGCACAGGGCAGTAGAACAACATGCCTAATGTTTCACAGTTAGTGTACGGCAGTCAAGAGAGAAACGCAAGCATTTTCATTCCACAGCCTGTGCTTGGAACCCCTATATAATCCTGCCCTTGCGCTGAACTCTTTCTGTCACATTCCATATTTTGCTCTTAGGTGTCTCTATGGAAACTACCTAATGATTTAGCACTATGGACATGTGACAAAATTTTAAAAGGGTGATCATATCTTATAAATAGTGCTATTCAAAACCTGGAAGATGCTAGAGGTTTGTAACAGCCCAGTGTGTGACCCATATGCCTCTGTACACAGCCTCTCTACTGCAGTCCATCCACAACTGTTCATCTCTGGGCCTTCCTCTCCCGCTCCTGGGGTTTCTGGGGCAGCTGCAGTCAATGGAAGAGTCACTAGACTTGAAATCAGAAGCCCTATTTTATTTCTCTTTTAAAAATTCACAACTATTCTGTGTGATACTATAATGGCAAATATTTCTCATTATACATTTGTCAAAACCCACAGAATGTACAACACCAAGCATGAACTCTAATGTAAACTCTGTACTCTGGGTGATGATGTATCGGTGTAGGTTCATCAGTTGCAGCAAATGTACCACTCTGGTAGGCTGTGCATATTGAGGGAGGCTATGCATGTGTGAACAGCGGCAGGGGAAACTACTTTCATTCAATTTTGCTGTGAACCTGAAATTGCTCTAAAAGATAAAGCCTATACAAAATATTTAATTTATATACTACTATTTTTTAAAAGTGACTTTGGGTACTCAATCAGAAGACGAGAGTTTTGATCCTGGCCCTGCTCCTCACTGGATGTGGAACTTAGGCAACATATCTTGATATGACATATGATACGATATATGATATATGATGTGAAATCTTCATTAGTAAAATGGACATAATACTGTGTCCTATCACTAATCCTCACACGATCTGTGACACAGCTATAGAAAAGCAATATGTGGCTGTGAGTCTCAACAAATATTTGTTCAAGGCTTGCCTCACTGGCAGGTGCTTCAAGTGGGGCTGAGTGTGTGAAGAGGATCTTTCTGTTGAGCTGCCCCCAAAAGGTATCCCCACCACTGCTACTGGGTTCCTGGGCTCCTTAGCAAGCTCACAGGGCATTTCTCCTGCTGGTCTTTACAGCAATTGCCCCAACAGTTGGCAAACTGTTATTCTCAGGCTGCTGAGCAGGGTCAGCCAGCCAAGGAGGATTTTGGCAAGTAGACTTCGGCAAGTAGACTTCAGCCTCGGGGGAAAAGCAGTGAGCCAGACCTCATGAAATGGGATCATTTAGCAGCTTGACAGTAAAGATATGTGTAAATAATACCAGGGGAAAAGAAACTGTCCATGACACGGGAGTGAGAAGTTGGGACACATTCAAGTCACACAGCCTCATAGTAAAAGGGCCAACAATATGCCATCACACAAAATAAATTTTTTCCAAGTAAAGCTGTTTTCAAATATAATTCTATAAAGGGAAATTAAGACAAAAATAGCTAAGTCATTTATTCTTTAATTGTGTTATTTCAGCACCAAAGTGTCGACAGAACTAACCTAGGATTCACTTTTTCATCAATACGTCAGTGCAAATAAAAGTAAATAAAAATGTCAATAAAAATACAACATTCTTACTAAGCAGAACCCAAAGGAAAAAAAAATGCTCCCTGATTTCATATCCTTTCCTTACTCAGGAAAATCCATTTTATAAAGCTATAGATGCAAATGTATAGATTTACTTAAATGTTAGTTTGGCTTCTTAAGGAAATAAAGGCATTGTTCCAAAGCCTCAGAGAGAGGATAATTGTTCGATTCTAGGCCAAGTGACAAATAGGTCCTAGGTCTTGTTTTCAGGATCTCATTGTTGGAAGGGAATAACTGCTTCTTATATAAAAATCAATTACTATTTTATGAAGAAACCCCCCAAATTACTTCATATTAAAGAGCACTACAAATAAATATGTATAGGAAATCAAGTATGGAATATCAGGTCAAGAGCATCAATCCCAAATAGAAAAGGGAACAGTCTCATCTGAAAGCATTGGACCACACCCACCAGGAAAGCTCAGATGTAGGTGTGAAGGAATACAAAGTGACATAAACACACCCCCCTGTGCCAACAACGCACACAAACAACCTTGACACAAAGCTGTGTTAATGACCAACTTATCCTCACTCAAGTATTGGTTAAGCCCCAGGCCAGTACCAGAGCCTAGTTATCTAAGATTTGCTGTTTAACTCAATATAGGTAGGTCTAAGCACACACACAATATTTAAAACAAAAGTTTTATTTTTGAAGAAATATAGGAAAAGCACAGAATTTCAGTCTAAATGAACTGAGGCTTGAATTCTGACTTTACTGTTATTAACCATGAACCCTTGGGTAAGTAATGTAATCTTTCTACATTTCAGGGGTTTTCACCTATAAAAAGAAGGATAGTAACACTGACCCCAAAGAGCTACAGTGAGGATAAGGTTCTTTTTTGAGGAGGGTCAAATGCCTGGCAGATTTCTGGGAACATGCAGAAGGCCCTTCCCTCCTATACTGACTCCAACTGACCATGTTTCCATGGAAATATTCACATTAACTCTCTGCCGGCAGGAAGAGGTAGGAAAGCCCAGATCCTGAGTCCTTGAGAAAAAGCTGGGCCTCAAGCTGCCCCATGTGTGCCATGGGACACGGACAGTATCCTGAGCATCTTGGGGCTTCTGTCTCCTTATGTATAAACTCGGGATTATAATTATATAATCTTACAGCTGTGGTGAATATATTAAATGATGTTTATGAAGTTCATCTCCAATTTTAAGGTACTCTTAAAGCATTTTTAGTCTATGTATAGATGAAAGGGAGGTATGCAGAAATATAAAGGGTTATGTTGGAATAATAAAAATCCTATGCCTATTTGTTGTTGGGTTTCTTTTGCCTGCATTGGGTCTTCAGGGCTGCATGCGGCCTTTCTCTAGTTGCGGCGAGCATGGGTTACTCTTCCTTGTGGCGCGGGCTTCTCATTTGAGGAGGCGTCTCTTGTTGTGGAGCACAGACTCTAGGTGAGTGGGCTTCAGTAGTTGTGGCACATGGGCTTCCGTAGTTGTGGCTCCCGGGCTGTAGAGCGCAGGCTCAGTAGTTGTGGCTTGCAGGCTCTAGAGCACGGGCTCAGTAGTTGTGGCGCATGGGCTTAGCTGCTCTGCAGCATGTGGAATCTTCCTGGACCAGGGATTGAACCCATGTTCCCTGCACTGGCAGGCAGATTCTTAACCACTGCACCACCATGGAAGTCCCAATTTGTTTTGTTTTTAAATTTTTCTTTTAAAATTCTTGTAAGGTTAAAAAACATTTTTAAAAATAGATTTATTATACTTTTTACACTGAGTGCATTAAAGACGAAAAATAACTTCTCAAAGAAGAATCATTTGTTATTAATGTTAGAATCATGTCATTTATAAAACAGGCACTAATAAACTCACAACTTAATACAAAGAGATCAGGTAAATGGTGTTGGAACTTAAAAAGGTCAATGCTATGGTGTCCCCCCACCCCATAAATTTATATGTTGAAACCTAACCCCCAATGTGATGGCATTAGGAGGTGGGGCCTTTTAAAGAGATAATTAGGTTCTAAGGGTGCAGCCCTCATGAGTGAGATTAGTGCCTTCACAAAAGAGACCCCAGAGAGCACCCTCACCCCTTCCACCATGTGAGGACACAGCAAGAAGACAGCCATCTATGAACCAGACAGAGAGCTCTCACCAGACACTGAATCTGCCAATGCCTTGATCTTGGACTTCCCAGCCTCCAGAGAAATAAATACTTGCTGTTTATAAGCTACCCAGTCTATGGTATTTTGTTAGAGCAGTCTGAATGGACTAAGATAGTCAGTAAGTAAAAAATAAAGAACAGCTAAAATTATAGAATTATCTAAGTGTAATTAAAATGTTAAAGCACAGATATGGTCCCCAATTTTTTTTGTTTTACATTTTTAAAAGCATAATTGTCCCATGATCAATCTCACAAAATCTGAAAACTCAAGGCGAAAGTTTAAAAGACAGATCTTTAGGTATTGCTCATATACTGCTACATGAAGTATAAAGGTCAGATCACTGCTATGGAATATTTTTTAATACTCTCTGTAACCTTCACTCATAAAGAGGTATGAAGGTCACATCAATAGCTCTATGTATTATTTTTCATCAATAAGTAAACTTGAGCCATGAGAGGGAATTTCTAACATTCACTGCATTCCTTGATACGAGTGGCTGCTGGCATTACCTGACAGGGAAAGACTCTTGGTGTTTGTGCTATTAAGTCAAACCATGCTGAAGACCTCCTGAGAGTTTGATGGTAACAAGAACTGAAGCTAATTCATAGTCCTGCCTTGCTCTTCTTGGATTAAATAAGTATTGTGCCTCAGTTATTCATGTTATTTCCTATAAAAGTAGCACCAAAATGCTCTCTGAGGGGAGCACACTCAAAGATCCACCAACAAAAACCAGATGTGGCCATGAGAAATGTCACAATCAGTACAAAGTGGAATTCTTCCCACAGGGACAGCAACTTACTGCTCTGGTGGTGTGATTTGGGGAGGCTCATCAAGGTTTGTGAACTGCACTACATGACCTATAAAAGGGTAATAAATCTACTGTCTTTCTTCAGGGGGCTGTACTAAGATACCCAATTTCCTAATCAATAAAAAAATTGTATTCTAATGAAAGCATCACAACGAGGATGAAGTTGGAGAGTCCGCGTAGCATAGTGGTGAAACGCAGACTCTAAAGCCAGGATACCTGGGCTCAAATCCTCACTCTTGCCATTTATTGGTGCTATTACCTTGAGTAATCTACTTAACAACTTTGTGTCTTAGTTTTCCCATCCAAAAATGAGGATAATAATAGTACTACTCCATAGGGTTGTATAAGGATTAAATGAGTTATTATTTGAAAAGCACTTAGAGCGGGGCTTCCCTGGTGGCTCAGTGGTTGCGTGTCCGCCTGCCGATGCAGGGGAACCGGGTTCGCGCCCCGGTGTGGGAGGATCCCACATGCCGCGGAGCGGCTGGGCCCGTGAGCCGTGGCCGCTGAGCCTGCGCGTCCGGAGCCTGTGCTCCGCAACGGGAGAGGCCACAACAGAGGGAGGCCCGCATACCACAAAAAAAAAAAAAAAAAAAAAAGCACTTAGAGCAGTATCTGAAACATTCTAAATTTTGTACATTTCAATACAATCTTCAATTCAAAAACCCATTGATAATTGTCCTTTTTTTCAAAAGTGCCACCCATTAAGTCTCCCCACTATGTGTGTGGGTACAGCTTGACAGCTGTCAAAAGAGTCCATGTGGCAGAAACTGCTAGCTAAGTTTTCCCCTTCTTCTTAGCCACATAGATCACATTTCCCAGACTACCTTGCATTTGGGTGTGCCCTGTGAAAGTGAGACATGATGGGCATTACACCAAGCTTAGCCCATAAAACCTTTTATGTACAATCTTTCATGAGCTTTCCCTTTCTATGGCTTAATGCAGATAAACACAGTGATGGGGGAAGCTGTATGCTAAAGCTGGCAGAACCCCAAGACAGAAGGAGCCTGGGTCCCAGCACCACTGCATCTATGGGAGAGCTGCCTGACCAGGAACATCTACATTATCCTGTTGTGCCAATAAGAAATAAATTCTGACTGTGTTAAGCTCCTGAAATTTTGCTTTAGCAGCAAGCATCACTGTCTTAACCAGTCCAATATTTCCTCAGTGGTGCTGCATATTGAGGGAAAGCCACTATGAACTTTCGTGACTAGTTGGGATGTGGTTGGGCTGAAATCAGGTGCCCAGAGCATGGGTAACACAGAAAAACTTTATCCAGAAAGGAAAGCAGAGTTATGGAGAGGCCAGATGCAGGTACCAAGTAACCCTTGCAAGAAATGTCAAATCCAAAGAGTAAAGTACAAAAATCTAGGAGAAAGTATGAGCTGAAAGATGGCTTCAGTCTATAAAGCTGCCAAAAGCAGAAGAATAAGTACTTCTGATCAGTTTCAGATAACTCCTGGAAAATTATCTTTTTTTGTTGTTGTTGTTGGTCAGAGTTCCCGTCCCCATGAACACAAGCCAACTGTCCTACAAGTGCAATTTGTTGGCCTGTACTGGGCAGAATGCACCCAAATATATTTCCAAGTGGGTTTGCTTCAGCGACGAAAATCCCCATAATTCCTACAACCCCAGGGTGACACAGTGTTGCTCCCTATTAGCGTGGAAATGCAATCTGCATTGGACAAAAAGTTATTTCCAACTCTGAATTTCTGAGTTTGTGTTGCTTCATAAGAACATTTTCCCAATCGCTTATAGAGACCTGAGGGAATTAAACAAGGTGTGGGTAATTTTTTGATGATGGAGAGGGGCTGGTCCTTATGGACTGATGCTGAGAAAGGCAAGCTTGGGTATATCACTTTTCATAGAGATGCTAACCATTTGAATACTAGCAAGCCATCTGCTAGGGGTCCCAGGAAGGTCAGAAAAGGCCATTGAAAGAAGGATGCAGAAGTGTTGTTCTGGTCACTCTCAGGGTTGTTCTGTGACTCTCTCCATAAGCAGAACTATTCTAAATGCCTAATCAAAAAAGCTGAATCAACACATTCAGATGAATAGATAGATACTCGGCATTCTCCATGTGTTGAATCGACTCAAGTAGCACCATCAGGCCCTGGTGTTCACAGCTCTGTGTAATCATCTCCCCTTGAATATGTTAGGAACTTATGACATGCTTCTAATTTATAGAATGTAGCAAAGGTAATGGGATGTCATCTTCTTAATTACATTATGATATAGGCCTCCTTCTTGCTATCAGGCTTACTCTAGAGATTCTCCTTACTGATTTGATAAAGTAAGCAGCTGTATTGGGAAAGCCAGCATGGCAAAGAACTGCAGGTAGCTTCTAGGAATGGTGGGTAGCCTCTAAGAGCCAAGGGCAGTCTCCAGCTGACAGCTAGAAAGATGGTGGGGCCCTCTGTCCTGTCCGCCAACCACGAGAAAATGAATTCTGCTACCAACGCAAGTGAGCTCAGAAGTAGATTTTTCCCCCGTTGAGCCTCCAGATGAGAACACAGCCTGGCTGACACTTTGATTGCAGCCTGTGAGGCCATCAGCAGAGGATCCATTTAAGTGACACCTTGACTCCTGACTCACAAAAATTGTGAGATAATAAATGTGTTGCTTTAAGCTGCTTGTTACACAGCAGTAGATAACTAATACACTTTGTTAACAGAAAGTGATCACAGCTCCCTTCCATTCCACTAATGTTACTCTTGTAACGTTAGGGGGCACAGCTACAGAATCCCATTCTAGCAAACTTATTATACTTCTCCCACTTCCCTTGTCATCCCCTGCACAGATTTTAAGGCCCTCAAATTTCCCATGTATTTTGATACTCTAGGAGGCCTCCATCCACATCACATAAATAATATTATAATACACCTATGTCACACATTAAATATAATTTTCTCTGCAGGAAAATGAAAATGAAATATTTTAATTTATAATTTTACCTTGAAATTATTTGGCTCAAAAACTCATTTAATTTAGAATGCCAATGATTTCTTGGCAATTACCATGCATACTTAGGAACTTGTGAAAGAAGAACATATCACCTTCAAATGTTTTCCAATATAATGAAATTTTCACACATACTACAACTGAACACTTAATGAAGTCGACATAATGTATTTTTAGGAGATGTTTAGATATTTATTAATTTCATTTTTGAAGGGTTCTTTAAGAATTTAAAGAGTCCATGATTTCTTATTCAGATCTCAAATCTGTTTTGTTTTCCCTGTTTTCCCCTGAGAACCTCATGTGTCCTGGACCTTGTGCCAGTAATGCCTAATGAATAAAAAAAAAAAGCCTGTCTTTCTTGCATACATCTTTTTAAAATTACATCTATAATTTTTCATACAAGCAAATGCCATGGATAGGTCAAAGATAATGCTATTAAAGAAAAAGTAAAGAATAAAAGAATGCACACATATAAATGTAGGGAAAACCGAAACCAAAGATTACAGTTCTCAGAGCTTGTTAGTGAAAAACAAAACAAAGAAAGCAAGCACACATGCGCACACACGTACAAACACACATCAGGATTTTCTTCTTAATTTTAAACTAGGGTCATGTGGATCAGCGTACTCAAGCTTCTGTTTTTCTTTCCAAAAAAGGCAGTGGAAATGGGACATTTTTCTACCTAAGGTCCCCAAATCAATAGCAGCACTGCGATTATGCTTTTGAATTCACTATCCCTAAAAAACTAGAAACGACATCCTTCCAAATGAGCAGGTCATTTCCTAACTCTGAGCCTCAGTTGTCCTATCTGTAAGTAGGAGTAATTGACTGGTAGTTAGTCAGGCTCTTTCCATCTCTAAAATCCTAGGAGTCTAAGTGTCCAAAGGTAGGAAACAGACTTGAATTAGACCCTGAATACTGACAGTCACGTTGTCTGTGGCCACACAACTTCATTACTCACCAATATTTCTCTTCCTGGAAATTATATAATAAAAAAATCATTTGTGATTACCAAAAGAGACTTGTAAAATTAATTGTGTTCACTCAACCATTTACGGGAAGAAGACAAATCTAATCAGAAAGGTCTTCAAATGGCACCATCTTAATCCATACTTGGATATCATGGGGGAAAGGACTGGTTTACTTTTTTTTTTTTTCTCAAATCATATTTCTTAATTACCTAGAGCTTGAAAGGCCTGGGTGGCCATCTGCCATGAGTGCTTTGCAGATTGTGTATAGAAGGGAAGCTGAAGGAAATGACCCCACAGTAGCTTCCAGTTCTCAGAATGAATCTTAAAAGCAACAACAATAACAGAATGTTCTCAACCAAAAAGCAAGACTGTAAAAACTCCAGGAGGAACTTGGCTAACTAGCACGTGTTCTTGAGCACTTGGCACAAGAAATACATAGCTTCCAAACCAGAGTGGGGGTGAGGATCTATAGATTGGCTGGAAGGGCTGGCAGAGGAGAGTTAGTGACAGTGTAGTCTCTGTGTGGGGCATCAGGTTCGGTCTATTTTTTGTGGGTTCAGTGTAAATGAGTGGATTTTATGTAAGCCATAAGGAATAAAAGAAAGTTACTCTCTGTACAAAAATGAGGCAAAACAACATAGACAAATGAGTGCCTGAGAATCCCTGTTTATGTGCCAGGTCAGAGACTAAATAATGTTCATTTATGTTTAAATGTAATCCCTTCCCACCTGTACCGGCTGGGATCTCAGCAGGAATAATAATCAGTGCAGCTGGTTCAAAGGAACAGAGCTCAATGAAGGGCACAGAGACACAGATAGGATTAAGGGAACCAATAAGGGACAGCCAGGAACCCAGAGACTAGCAACAGTAGGTAGCAGTCACCATCTCCAAGGAAAAGACAGTGTTCCTGGAGCCCAGTGAAAACTAGAACTGCCAGGAACGGGCTGTCCAGGAGGCTGAGATCAGGGATGGACATATTCCTTACCAGAGACTCAGCAGTGAGGCAGGAGAGAGCAAAGAAGTGCCAGCCTCTCTTTCCTATCACCGTCAGTGCCTCCTACTGGCCAACTGAACTGGTAGCCAACAGGCAAGGGAGCCTGGATGATGCATTCCCAGGGATCAGACACCCAGGGCACAGACAAAAGCAGAGGAGGGACTGGGGCAAGGAGGCAGGGGGCATGGAAAATAACGAGAACAGGGGGAGATTTGAGAAGATGGTGAAAGAGTAAGACGCAGAGATCACCTTCCTCCCCACAGATACATCAGAAATACATCTACACGTGGAACTGCTCCTACAGAACACCCACTGAATGCTGGCAGAAGACCTCAGACCTCCCAAAAGGCAAAAAACACCCCACGTACCTGGGTAGGGCAAAAGAAAAAAGAATAAACAGAGACAAAAGAATAGGGACGGGACCTGCACCAGTGGGAGGGAGCTGTGAAGAAGGAAAGGTTTCCACACACTAGAAGCCCCTTCACGGGCACAGATGGGGGTGGGTGGGGGGGAAGCTTCGGAGCCGCGGAGAAGAGCGCAGAAACGGGTGCGGAGGGCAAAGCGGAGAGATTCCCGCAGAGGATCAGTGCCGACCAGCACTCACCAGCCCGAGAGGCTTGTCTGCTCACCCGCCGGGACGGGCGGGGGCTGGGAGCTGAGGCTCGGGCTTCGGTCAGATCCCAGGGAGAAGACTGGCGGCATGAACACAGCCTGAAGGGGTTAGCACACCACGGCTAGCCAGGAGGGAGTCAGGGAGAAGTCTGGAGTTGCCGAAGAGGTAAGAGACCTTTTCTTCCCTCTTTGCCTCCTGGTGCGCGAGGAGAGGGGATTAAGCGCGCGCTTAAAGGAGCTCCAGAGATGGGCGCGAGCCGCGGCTATCAGCGCAGACCCCAGGGACGGGCATGAGACGCTGAAGGGCACAGAGACACAGATAGGATTAGGGGAACCAATAAGGGACAGCCAGGAACCCAGAGACTAGCAACAGTAGGTAGCAGTCACCATCTCCAAGGAAAAGACAGTGTTCCTGGAGCCCAGTGAAAACTAGAACTGCCAGGAACGGGCTGTCCAGGAGGCTGAGATCAGGGATGGACATATTCCTTACCAGAGACTCAGCAGTGAGGCAGGAGAGAGCAAAGAAGTGCCAGCCTCTCTTTCCTATCACCGTCAGTGCCTCCTACTGGCCAACTGAACTGGTAGCCAACAGGCAAGGGAGCCTGGATGATGCATTCCCAGGGATCAGACACCCAGGGCACAGACAAAAGCAGAGGAGGGACTGGGGCAAGGAGGCAGGGGGCATGGAAAATAACGAGAACAGGGGGAGATTTGAGAAGATGGTGAAAGAGTAAGACGCAGAGATCACCTTCCTCCCCACAGATACATCAGAAATACATTGGCGGCATGAACACAGCCTGAAGGGGTTAGCACACCACGGCTAGCCAGGAGGGAGTCAGGGAGAAGTCTGGAGTTGCCGAAGAGGTAAGAGACCTTTTCTTCCCTCTTTGCCTCCTGGTGCGCGAGGAGAGGGGATTAAGCGCGCGCTTAAAGGAGCTCCAGAGATGGGCGCGAGCCGCGGCTATCAGCGCAGACCCCAGGGACGGGCATGAGACGCTAAGGCTGCTGCTGCCGCCACCAAGAGGCCTGTGTGCGAGCACAGGTCACTCTCCACACCGCCCCTCCCGGGAGCCTGTGCAGCCCGCCACTGCCGGGGTCCCAGGATTCAGGGACAACTTCCCCAGGAGAATGCACGGCGCGCCTCAGGCTGCTGCAACGTCACGCCGGCCTCTGCCGCCGCAGGCTTGACCCGCATCTGTACCCCTCCCTCCCCCCGGCCTGAGTGAGCCAGAGCCCCCAAATCAGCTGCTCCTTTAACCCCGTCCTGTCTGAGCTAAGAGCAGATGCCCTCAGGCAACCTACACGCAGAGGCGGGGCCAAATCCAAAGCTGAACACTGGGAGCTGTGCAGACAAAGGGAAATTTCTCCCAGCAGCCTCAGAAGCAGCGGATTAAAGCTCCACAATCAACTTGATGTACCCTGCATCTCTGGAATACCTGAATAGACAACAAATCATCCCAAATTGAGGAGGTGGACTTTGGGAGCAAGATTATTTTTTCCCCTTTTCTTCTTTTTCTGAGTGTGTATGTGTATGCTTCTGTGTGAGATTTTGTCTGTATAGCTTTGCTCTCATTATTTATCCAAGGGTTCTGTCCGTCCGTTTTTTTGTTTATTTTTTTAATTTTTAAAATTTTTTCCTTGATAATTATTTTTTATTTTACTAACTTTATATTATTTTATCTTATTTTATTTTATCCTCTTCCTTCCTTCCTTCCTTTCTTTCTTTCTTTCTTTTCTTTCTATTTTTTCTCCCTTTTATTCTGACCTGTGTGGAGGACAGACTATTGGTGCTCCAGCCTGGCGTCAGGGCTGTGCCACTGAGGTGGGAGAGCCAACTTCAGGACACTGGTCCACAAGAGACCTCCCAGCTCCACATAATATCAAACGGCGAAAATCTCCCAGAGATCTCCATCTCAACACCGACACCCAGCTTCACTCAATGACCAGCAACCTACAGTGCTGGATACCCAGCAACCTACAGTGCTGGATACCCTATGCCAAACAACTAGCAAGACAGGAAAACAGCCCCATCCATTATCACAGAGGCTGCCTAAAATCATAATAAGGTCACAGACACCCCAAAACACACCACCAGACGTGGACCTGCCCACCAGAAAGACAAGATCCAGCCTCATCCACCAGAACACAGGCACTAGTCCCCTCCACCAGGAAGCCTACACAATCCACTAAACCAACCTTAGCCACTGGGGACAGACACCAAAAACAACGGGAACTACCAACCTGCAGCCTGCAAAAAGAAGACCCCAAACACAGTAAGATAAGCAAAATGAAAAGACAGAAAAACACACAGCAGATGAAGGAGCAAGGTAAAAATCCACCA
>NC_041214.2:53726658-53728666 GCF_002837175.3 Physeter macrocephalus | reverse complement strand
ACGGATAAGTGACCTGGAAGATACAATAGTGGAAATAACTACTGCAGAGCAGAATAAAGAAAAAAGAATGAAAAGAACTGAGGACAGTCTCAGAGACCTCTGGGACAACATTAAATGCACCAACATTCGAATTATAGGGGTCCCAGAAGAAGAAGAGAAAAAGAAAGGGACTGAGAAAATATTTGAAGAGATTATAGTTGAAAACTTCCCTAATATAGGAAAGGAAATAGTCAATCAAGTCCAGGAAGCACAGAGAGTCCCATACAGGATAAACCCAAGGATAAACACGCCAAGACACATAATAATCAAACTGTCAAAAATTAAATACAAAGAAAACATATTAAAAGCAGCAAGGGAAAAACAACAAATAACACACAAAGGAATCCCCATAAGGTTAACATCTGATCTTTCAGCAGAAATGCTACAGGCCAGAAGGGAGTTGCAGGACATATTTAAAGTGATGAAGGAAAAAAACCTACAACCAAGATTACTCTACCCGGCAAGGATCTCATTCAGATTTGATGGAGAAATTAAAACCTTTACAGACAAGCAAAAGCTGAGAGAGTTCAGCACCACCAAACCAGCTTTACAACAAATGCTAAAGGAACTTCTCTAGGCAAGAAACACAAGAGAAGGAAAAGACCTACAAGAACAACCCGAAACAATTCAGTAAATGGTAATAGGACCATACATATCGATAATTACCTTAAATGTAAATGGATTAAATGCTCCCACCAAAAGACACAGACTGGCTGAATGGATACAAAAACAAGACCCATATATATGCTGTCTACAAGAGACCCACTTCAGACCTAGGGACACATACAGACTGAAAGTGAGGGGATGGAAAAAGATATTCCATGCAAATGGAAATCAGAAGAAAGCAGGAGTAGCAATTCTCATATCAGACAAAATAGACTTTAAAATAAAGACTATTACAAGAGACAAAGAAGAACACGACATAATGATCAAGGGATCGATCCAAGAAGAAGATATAACAATTGTAAATATTTATGCACCCAAAATAGGAGCACTCAATACATAAGGCAAATACTAACAGCCATAAAAGGGGAAATCGACAGTAACACAATCACAATAGGGGACTTTAACACCCCACTTTCACCAATGGACAGATCATCCAAAATGAAAATAAATAAGGAAACACAAGCTTTAAATGATACATTAAACAAGATGGACTTAATTGATATTTATAGGACATTCCATCCAAAAACAACATAATATACATTTTTCTCAAGAACTCATGGGACATTCTCCAGGATAGATCATATCTTGGGTCACACACCTAGCCTTGGTAAATATAAGAAAATTAAAATCGTATCAAGTATCTTTTCCGACCGCAGTGCTATGAGACTACATATCAATTACAGGAAAAGATCTGTAAAAAATACAAACACATGGAGGTTAAACAATACACTACTTAATAACGAAGTGATCACTGAAGAAATCAAAGAGGAAATCAAAAAATACCTAGAAACAACTGAAAATGGAGACACAATTAAAAAAAAGGGAGAAGACTCAAATCAATAGAATTAGAAATGAAAAAGGAGAAGTAACAACTGACACTGCAGAAATATAAAAGGATCATGAGTTACTACAAGTAACTCTTTGCTAATAAAATGGACAACCTGGAAGAAATGGACAAATTCTTAGAAATGCACAACCTGTCAAGACTGAACTAGGAAGAAATAGAAAATATGAACAGACCACTCACAAGCACTGAAATTGAAACTGTGATTTAAAATCTTCCAACAAACAAAAGCCCAGGACCAGATGGCTTCACAGGCAAATTCTATCAAACATTTAGAGAAGAGCTAACACCTGTCCTTCTCAAACTCTTCCAAAATATAGCAGAGGGAGGAACACTCCCAAACTCATTCTACAAGGCCACCATCACCCTGATACCAAAACCAGACAAAGATGTCACAAAGAAAGAAAACTACAGGCCAATATCACTGATGAACATAGATGCAAAAATCCTCAACAAAAT
>NC_041214.2:53718111-53724647 GCF_002837175.3 Physeter macrocephalus | reverse complement strand
TATATGTATAACTTATTCACTTTGTTATAAAGCAGAAACTAACACACCATTGTAAAGCAATTCTACTCCAATAAAGATGTTAAAAAAATAGAAGACAGAGTCATAGAGATTAGATTATATCAGAATTCTAACTTTGTATGGTTACTTGACGTTCTAGCATCATAACATTAAACAAATTAACTTTAAAAAAAAAGAAAAGAAAAGAACCAGAACACGACCTTAAGAGAGACATATGTATGTAATGGCATTCCTGTTTGAAATGTCAGCAAACTGAGGCTCAGAGTAGTTAAGTTACTTGTTCCAGGTCACACAGCCAGCACAAGGGTGCTGAGCTGGTATTTGAACCCAGGTCTGTCTGGCTCCAAGTACGTGCTCGCTCCTCCATACCTCTCTCATGATACTTCACATTTGCAAGCCCTTTGCTATTTACCAATTCTTTCACATACTTTACTGTATCTGTTCCCTAGAATAACCCTGAGGGGTAAGAAAGTCAGACTTTAGTTCTGTTTTACAGATGAAGGAGCTAAGGATCAAAGAAGAAATTAACACTTTTCTTCGAAAATGTAGGCAATAATGAATGGCTTTGATCCAACAGCAGAAGGGAACAGGCAACAGAGGGTGGGAGCTGCCTGATACTGAGTTAGCAAAACAGAAAAGATTAAGCACAGATCAATAATTTGCAAAATTTTAAATGAGAAAGGCACTAACAGGTATTTACTGTTACAATCTTTAATTTTACATATGTCTTTCACCATTAGTCTGAATTTTATATTTCCCTAGGACTATATAAACAAAGATAAGAGTTAACATCTGGTCAACTGAGTGCTGCTATTTGAATGGTGTGCCTTCTAAAAAAACATCACCCAGCAAAGCTGTAGACTACATGATTTTAAAGGCATGATGCAAAATTATTTCACACTCTCTAGCAACTTAGGAGCTTCCATGATTAACAACATGGAAGGGATTGCTAAAATGTATCAAAGGAGGGATACTTTTAATTTATTAAAAAAAATTAAAAAGACCTTAACCAGGAGAAGTGTGATTCTACTAAATAGCTCTACTTTTGTAGAAAGGTAGATCAGACTACATTATGCTCTAGTCCTGCTTCCACATGTTATCTGAAAACATACTCCACTTAACTAAAAGTAGATATGGCATAAAGGTCCACCTAGCCTTGTTCACCATTGTATCTGACCCTGACACTTCCTGGCATATAGCAAATGCTCCATAAATTTTGGTTAAATAAGTCTACACCTGAGGAACTACTATGTTTCAAACTCTATGTGCCAGAGAAGATACACAACATATATATTTCATCCTCTCCTCAACCCTACGAGGTTGATATTATTATCCTCCCCATTTCACAGATGAGGAAGCTGAGCTTACACAGCTAGCAAGTGGTGTGGCCAGGATGCATTCTATACAGTGTCATCTGTAGCCCTCTTGCCTCTCAGAGATCTAGGTGTCTTGGGCTCAAAGATCCACCAAATCTGTGGTCTTTAAGTCAAAGCTCTCCTTGAAACTTTTGCTAATTCACAGGAACCTGCATTCTCTCACACACAGTGTCTACAGGGCCTCAGTTGTAAAGGCAACTGTGAGCAACATAGACTGTCTTGAAGATGACGTGAGGAAGACGGAGGAGGTGCTTACATCACAAAACCTCCCAGCAAACAACTGAAAAATGCCGATTAAAGGTTTCTGTTTACTGTATGACTCCATTATATAACATTCTTGAAATGACAAAATCACAGAGCTGGAGAACAGATTAGTGGTTCCCAGAGGTTAGGGAGGGGGGAAAGGAGGGAGGGGGCTGTGGCTGGAAAGGCATCACTAGGGATCCTGATGATGGAACTGTTCCGTGTCTTGACTCTGGTGGTGGTCACGCCAACCTATACATGTGATAACAGTACACATAACTGAATACACTCATGAGCACTTGCACACTCACACACGTGCACACAGATTCAAGTGAGTGTATGACAAACTGGTAAAATCCCAATAGGATCAGTGGATTGCAGCAACATCAATTTCCTGGTTGTAAAAGTGAACTATAGTTATATAAGACGTTACCACCCGGGGGAAAGTAGGTGAAGAGCATAGGGGATCTCGCTGTAATATAACTTAGAACTGCGTGAGAACCTACAATTATCTCAAAAATTTTAATGGAAATATTAATAATTACATCATAGCCTTTGTTGTAATTTTTCTTCTCTATTCTCCAAATTACCAGTAATATTTTTTAGTGGCTTTACTAATTAAAGTAAAAAAAAAATGTGTTGTTGAACATGTGAGTTGATTTTACGAATAGACAGGACATTAGCAAATGCAGATGGGGATAAGAAAGAAGGTATTTCAGACCGAAGGAGCAGGAGGACCAACAGCACGGAGGCAGGAAAGCAAAGGGCACGTGTGTTCAGGAAACAAAGAAAACCCCATATGCACAGAAGGAGGAGTATGCGAGAAGCCTGGGCGAGGTTGGTAGAAAAAGGTGAGTAGGGTTGTATCATGAAGAAGAAGTCTGTTCTGAAGGCACTGCGGGAAGAAGAGTGACTTGTATGGGGAGAGGCAGGGGAGTGATGTGTTCAGGGTGGAGCTCTGGGGAAAGAGGTCTGACCACACGGTTGGGCAGGACAGACCGGAATGTTTGTGGACTGGACAATATGAATGTCCAGGCAAGACTTAACAAGAAGGGATTAAGTCTAGAAACAAGGGGCCAATGTGCCAACACTGCAAAGAACGTGGACTGTGTGGATGAAACTCCCACTTGAGAAGGGAAATTCCAACAGGTATCACTAAAAAAAATTTGTGAAATCTGCATGTGTATTCCGAGATAAGAACAAAGGACAAAACATATTTCTAAATTCCATTCTGTTATCAGATGGATAAGAAAATTCATGTCTACACTAGGTGAAATGAAATAGGTAGTCGGAAATTAAGAGTTGATGTCTGGATTTCTATCCATTCCTCTAGCTCATATATAGACATATCTAAAACCAATTCTAAGCTCAGTTATTACTAACCTTTAGTCCTAGAATGTACTTCAAATTCACAGGCTCCAAAATTTCTCTTACGATTGTATTCTCTGGTAATCTCAGTTTATTGTCCCATGAATTTTAACACATACCTTTGTGTGAAAATAAAACAGAACCATATCACTAGACTATGGTTTATTCAGCCAAAATGAAATAAAAAATTTTTCTGAGTTGCTTTATAGGTTTATGACGATGGTAACCAGGAAGCAATAATTTCCAATATTTCCCTCTACAGCCTTTCAAATACACTATAATAAAAGTGACCAAGGTCTCTTTTTAAATAGACAGCATTAATAACTTATAAGAGATCAATGATAACCATTTATCACATAAATAAGCACTGTGGAGTTACAGAACTCCCAGATTAAATGAGAAGCATTTATTACACTTTTGCATTGCAGCAAAATGTTTGGTACACATTGTACAGAAATCCCAAAGGCATCCGCCCACTGGTTTTTAATTAAGTGTCATTCCCACTGAGTTAATAAGCATGCTATCAATAATGTGACTTTCCTTTAAAGTTTTGATAATAATTGTTCAAGCTATATTTTGTAATTACTCTTAATAGGTTTGATAAAATTCTCTAATTGCCATGCTCTTCTTGACTAACAACTGAATGTACTACTCCTTCTGTGTCCAAGAACAATCAGTCTTTCTGTTTCTAGAGCCTTAATAAAAACAGATCATGTGAAATTGATGTTCACCCTGAGAATAATATACAAGTGGGAAGTTCAATCTTGAAACACAAACAGATTGCTTTGCTGATAAAGGAATAAGTACTACGGAGATTCAAAACAACTGCAGTTTCCTGAGTGCTTCTTTTGTATCAGGCACTGTGGTAGAAGCATTGTCATGAGTGTTCACTGTAAATAAGAATCAATACAATATACAGAGGCATAAACTGAGACATAGAGAAACTAGCTACCTGGTCCAAGGTCCCACAGCTAGTCAGTGAAGCCAGAACCCCAAAGCCTGTGCCCTTTCCACAGCCCACCAATTCCCTCTGTTGGATAGGAACTTTGTCCACTCACTGGAAGAATGAAGAAGACAGGAACTGGCTCCAGATGAACCATGGCTTGGATAATATCACATCCACTTGTCTATGATAATGCTCTGCCAGCAGGAGGCACTCAAAACATGTTTGTTAACTGTATGGAGTTCCTAGTTACCAGTTTAACAGAAGCATGTCAGCATCATGCCCATTTGCCTCACCTCTGTGCCCTCTAATCTGTGCCACACAGGGGCCAAAAACACAGCACCAGTGCCCAGTGTGGCCAGTGACCAAGCGAATCTGCCCAAGGCTTCCAGTTAGGGGTGGTCAACCACTGACCAACCCACCTGCGATAATCACCAGTATTCGGCTTGACCTAGTTTTCTGCCTTCCCAGCAGGATCAGCCCAGGCTGAAACAGATGCATTAGGGTAGTGACAAGCTGATTTCTGTTAACTCAGAAGCATTTCTTAACAGTTTAAGATCAAAGTCCTTTATCAACCAATGAAAACAAATGTCAAGTATGTTGGTCAAGACGATCTTTAACTAGATTGAAAGAAATCTTCAGGTAGCTCTGTGGGGTCATCAGATGGGCTTATCCACTTTCATCTAATTGCCTAAGAATAACACCTCCTGAAAAACACCCAGCCTTCTCAATTCAGTTTAATTCAATTGAACTCAGTTCAGGTAAATTGATCATTTGTTCAGAACCCACCTGGCTCTGTTTCAGGCACTGGAAATACAAAGATGAATTAAACATTATTCCCATTCAGGAGCTTGTAGTCTTGTAGGGGCCCAGTCTTGTTTATAACTAACAGGGGAGACTGAAACCAATGCTTAATAATAACATCAGAAATGTGCTATGGTCCCATAAAGAGGACAATGGGAAGAATACAAGGATCTAATTCTTACATTGAACTTATTATGTGCAATGCACCGAACTAGGTGCTTTCATATTCACCTTTTTCTTTCATTCTTCACAACACCCTAAGAGGTAACAACTTCTATCCCATTTTTTAGAGGAACAAAATAAGCCTCAAAGCAGTTGAATACCTAGCCTGTGGTCACATGACTATGACTGGCAGAGCCAGGATGCCCACCCATTCATTCTAAAGCCCATGCTCTTCCATTGCTGACTTCTCACTGCCAGGATTTTTTTCTGGGAGTATCAGAATAGCTTCACGAGATCAGGAGGAACCAAGATGGCAGAGTAGAAGGACGTGCTCTCACTCCCTCTTGCGAGAACACCAGAATCACAACTAGATGCTGGACAATCATCAACAGGAAGACACTGGAACTCACCAAAAAATATACCCCACATCCAAAGACAAAGGAGAAGCCACAATGAGACAGTAGGAGGGGTGCAATCACAGTGAAATCAAATCCCATAACTGGTGGGTGGGTGATTCACAGACTGGTGAACACTTATACCACAGAAGTCTACACACGGGAGTGAAGGTTCTGAGCCCCACGTCAGGCTTCTGAACCTGGGCGTCCAGCAACGGGAGAAGGAATTCCTAGAGAATCAGACTTTGAAGGCTAGTTGGAATTGACTGCAGGACTTCAACAGGACTGGGGAAAACAGAGACTCCACTCTTGGAGGGCACACACAAAGTAGTGTGTGCATCGGGACCCAGGGGAAGGAGCAGTGACACCAGGGGAGACTGAACCAGACCTACCTGCTACTGTTGGAGGGTCTCCTGCAGAGGCGGGGGGTTTCTGTGGCTCACCGTGGGGACAAGGACACTGGCAGCAAAAGTTCTGGGAAGTATTCCTTGGTGTGAGCCCTCCCAGAGTCTGTCATTAGGCCCAACAAGCAGCTCAGGTAGGCTGCAGTGTTGGGTTGCCTCAGGCCAAACAACCAACAGGGAGGGAACCCAGCCCCACCCATCAATAGTCAAGCGGATTAAAGTTTTATTGAGCTCTGCCCACCAGAGAAACAGTCAGCTCTTCCCACCACAAGTCCCTCCCATCAAGCCCCTTAGATAGCCTCATCCACCAGAGGGCAGACAGCAGAAGCAAGAAGAACTACAATCCTGCACCCTGTGGAACAAAAACCACATTCACAGAAAGATAGACAAGATGAAAAGGCAGAGGGCTATATACCAGATGAAGGAACAAGATAAAACCGCAGAGAAACAACTAAATGAAGTGGAGATAGGCAACCTTCCAGAAAAAGAATTCAGAATAACGATAGTGAAGATGATCCAGGACCTCGGAAAAAAAATTGGAGGTAAAGATCGAGAAGATGCAAGAAATGTTTAACAAAGACCTAGAAGAATTAAAATTCAAACAAACAGAGATGAACAATACAATAACTGAAATGAAAACTACACTAGAAGGAATCAATAGCAGAATAACTGCGGCAGAAGAATGGATAAGTGACCTGGAAGACAGAATGGTGGAATTCACTGCTGCAGAACAGACTAAAGGAAAAAGAATGAAAAGAAATGAAGACAGCCTAAGAGACCTCTGGGACAACATTAAATGCAACAACATTCGCATTATAGGGGT
>NC_041214.2:53715858-53716791 GCF_002837175.3 Physeter macrocephalus | reverse complement strand
ATGGAAAAAGATATTCCATGCAAATGGAAATCAAAAGAAACCTGGAGTAGCTATACACATATCAGATAAAATAGACTTTAAAATAAAGAATGTTACAAGAGACAAGGAAGGACACTACATAATGATCAAGGGATCAATCCAAGAAGAAGATATAAAAATTATAAATACATATACACCCAACATAGGTGCACCTCAATACATAAGGCAACTGCTAACAGCTATAAAAGAGGAAATCGACAGTAACACAATAATAGTGGGGGACTTTAACACCTCACTTACACCAATGGACAGATCATCCCAAATGAAAATAAATAAGGAAACAGAAGCTTTAAATGACCCAATAGGCCAGATAGATTTAATTGATATTTATAGGACATTCCATCCAAAAACAGCAGATTACACTTCTCAAGTGCGCATGGAATATTCTCCAGGATAGATCACATCTTAGGTCACAAATCAAGCCTCAGTAAATTTAAGAACATTGAAATCATAACAATCATCTTTTCTGACCACAAGCTGAGATTAGAAACAAATTCAGGGAAAAAACTTAAAAAACACAAACACATGGAAGCTAAACAATATGTTACTAAAAAACCAAGAGATCACTGAAGAAATCAAAGAGGAAAAAAAAAATACCTAGAGACAAATGACAATGAAAACACGAGAATCCAAAACCTATGAGATGCAGCAAAAGCAGTTCTGAGGGAAGTTTATAGCTATACAAGCCTACCTCAAGTAACAAGAAATATCTCAAGTAAACTATCTAACCTTACACCTAAAGGAACTAGAGAAAGAAGAACAAACAAAACCCAAAGTTAGCAGAAGGAAAGAAATCATAAAGATCAGAGCAGAAATAAATGAAATAGGAACAAAGAAAACAATAGCAAAGATCAATAAAACTAAAAGCTAGTTCTTTGAGAAGATAAACAAAAT
>NC_041214.2:53713306-53714359 GCF_002837175.3 Physeter macrocephalus | reverse complement strand
ATAAATTGGACAACCTGGAAAAAATGGACAAATTCTTAGAAAGATATAACCTTCCAAGACTGAACCAGGAAGAAACAGAAAATATGAACAGACCAATCAGAAGTAATGAAATTGAAACTGTGATTAAAAATCTTCCAACAAACAAAAGTCCAGGACCAGATGGCTTCACAGGTGAATTCTATCAAACATTGAAAAAAGGGTTAACACCCATCCTTCTCAAACTCTTCCAAAAACTGCAGAGGAAGGAACACTCCCAAACTCATTCTATGAGGCCACCATCACCCTGATATCAAAACCAGGCAAAGATACTACAAAAAAGAAAATTACAGACCAATATCATTGATGAAAATAGATGCAAAAATCCTCAACAAAATACTAGCAAACAGAATGCAACAACACATTAAAAGGATCATACACCACAATCAAGTGGGATTTATCCCAGGGATGCAAGGAATCTTCAATAAATGTAAATAAATCAATGTGATACACCATATTAACAAATTGAAGAATAAAAACCACATGATCATTTCAATAGATGCAGAAAAAGCTTTTGACAAAATTCAACACCCATTTATGATAAAAACTCTCCAAAAAATGGGCATAGAGGGAACCTACCTCAACATAATAAAGGCCATATATGACAAACCCACAGCAAACATCATACTCAATGGTGAAAAACTGAAAGCATTTCCTCTAAGATCAGGAACAAGACAAGGATGTCCACTCTCACCACTATTATTCCACATAGTTTTGGAAGTCCTAGCCACGGCAATCAGGGAAGGAAAAGCTATAAAAGGAATACAAATTGGAAAAGAAGAAGTAAAACTGTCACTGTTTGCAGATGACATGATACTATACATAGAGAATCCTAAAAATGCCACCAGAAAACTACTAGAGCTAATCAATGAATTGGTAAAGTTGCAGGATACTAAATGCACAGAAATCTCTTGCATTCCTATACACTAATGATGAAAAATCGGAAAGAGAAATTATGGAAACGCTCCCATTTACCATTGCAACAAAAAGAATAAAATACCTAGGAATAAACCTACC
>NC_041214.2:53691226-53713189 GCF_002837175.3 Physeter macrocephalus | reverse complement strand
ATTTGTATGGAGACACAAAAGACCCCGAATAGCCAAAGCAGTCTTGAGGGAAAAAAGCGGAGCTGGAGGAATCAGACTCCCTGACTTCAGAGTATACTACAAAGCTACAGTAATTAAGACAATATGGTACTGGCACAAAAACAGAAACATAGATCAATGGAACAAGATAGAAAGCCCAGAGATAAACCCATGTACCTATGGTCAACTAATCTATGACAAAGGAGGCAAAGATATACAATGAAGAAAAGACAGTCCTTCAATAAGTGGTGCTGGGAAAACTGGACAGCTTTATGTAAAAGAAAGAAATTAGAACACTCCTTAACACCATACACAAAAATAAACTCAAAATGGATTCATGACCTAAATGTAAGGCCAGACACTATCAAACTCTTCAAAGAAAACATAGGCAGAACACTCTATGACATAAATCACAGCAAGATCCTTTTTGACCCACCTCCTAGAGAAATGGAAATAAAAACAAAAATAAACAAATGGGACCCAATGAAACTTAAAAGCTTTTGCACAACAAAGGAAACCATAAAGAAGACCAAAAGACAACCCTCAGAATGGGAGAAAATATTTGCAAACGAAGCAACTGACAAAGGGTCAGAAAGAGAAAAACAAATATCGTATATTAACGCATGTATGTGGAACCTAGAAAAATGGTACAGATTAACCGGTTTGCAGGGCAGAAGTTGAGACACAGATGTAGAGTATAGACACTAAGGGGGGAAAACCGCAGTGGAGTGGGGATGGTGGTGTGATGAATTGGGTGATGGGGATTGACATGTATTCACTGATGTGTATAAATTGATGACTGATAAGAACCTGCAGTATAAAACAAACAAACAAACAAAAAACAACTAATAGTAAACTTTCTTTGGGTTATTTGTATGGAAATATGTTAATATAAATGTTTCAGACATTACATGAAATTTCTAAAAAATCTTATATGTTCTGGTAAATGTTATAAGTCATAATTCTAGTTATTACTTTAAAATGTATATCTCAGAAATAACTAAAAAAAATTCATGACACAGCTGGTTCTTTGAAAAGATAAACAAATTTGATAAACCTTTCACTAGACTCATCAAGCAAAAGAGGAGACAGCCCAAATCAACAAGATCTGAAATGAAAAAGAAATTGCAAATGACACCACAGAAATTCAAAGGATCATAAGAGACTACTATGAAAAGCTATATGCCAATGAAATGGACAACCTAGAAGATGTGGACATTCTTAGAAAGTTATAATATACCAAACTGAACCAGGAAGAAATGGAAAATATGAACAGAATAATTACCAGTAGTGAAACTGAATCAGTAATTTAAAAACTCCCAACAACCAAAGGTCCAGGAACAGATGGCTTCACAGGCAAATTCTACAAACCTTTTCAAACTACTCCAAAATATGGCAGAAGAATCACTTGAAAACTCATTCTATGAGGCCATCACCCTTATACCAAAATCAGACAAAGATATCACACAAAAAAAGAAATTACTGGCTGATATCACTGATGAACATAGATGCAAAAGTCCTCAACAAAATACTAGCAAACTTAATACACAATACATTAATGTGTGTGGAAAAAAAAAAAAGAAAGCTGTATCTGGCTTTCCCGCTAGAACTTACTCTAAAAAAAAAGAGAATAGTTTCACGAATGACAGGGGTGTCAGATTCATAAGTGGGATTTCAAAAGAAGGAGGTTGAGAAAAGGGCTGTTCAGACATCAGTAATGAGCCAATCCTTTCTCTCAGAATAAGGTGTTGCCATACTTGTAGCCTCAGACCACCCCAGGTCTGAGTGTAAGGAGTGCCCCCACTTTCCATTAGTCTCTGCCTACAATCCTGCTCCCACCTGGTTAGAATACTCTTCCTACCCTGGTGGCCCTGCTACAGCTGGAGGTCCCCCAGATTGGTGGTCCCCCTGTGTGTCAAGACTGACATGAATCAGGTCCAGATTCGGTATGGCTGAGCCAAATTTGTACCCTGAAATGTGGAATGTTGTTATAACTTCCAAGGACAGCCTTAAGAAACGCCTCACATGGTAGTGCAGAGGTTTAGAACAGGGAATATGGTCAGATAACAGGGGACTGCATCTTGGCTATGTCAATTACCACCTCTGTGACCTTGCCTTTTCTTTTAAACTTTAGTTTTAGAACTGTTTTAGGTCTACCAAAAAAAAAAAAGAAAAAAAGCAAAGACAGTATGGAGAGTTCCCATATACCCCACACGCAGTTTTCCTTATCATTAATATCTTACCTTAGTATGGGTCATTTGTTGTGATTAATAAACCAATATTGATACATCCTTATTAATGAAAGCTCATGCTTTATTCAGATTGCCTTAGCTTTTACTTAATGTCCTGTTTCTGTTCCAGGATCCCATCCAGGATGACACAGCACATTAGGTTCCTCTTAGCTGTCAGTTTCTCAGACTCCCCTTGTTTTTGATGACCTTGACAGTTTTGAGGAGGACTAATCAGTTATTTTGTAGAATGTCTCTCAGTTGGGATTTGGCTGACGTTTTCTTCATAATTAGTCTTTTGTTTGGGGGAGGAAAATCACAGAGGTAAAGCACCATTTTCATCACATCATACCAAGGGAACATACTGTCAGTATGACTTATTCATGTTGATGACTACTGATGTTGACCTTGACCACCTGGCTGAGGTAGGGTTTGTCAGGTTTCTCTACTATATGGCTACTCTTTTTCTCCCCTTCTCCACAATGGACTCTTTGCAAGGAAGTCCCCATGTGTAGTCCATGCTAAAAGAATGGGTATTTTGCCTTTTTGTGCCTAAGTTTCCTCATTTGTAAAATTGGGGATAATAACAGTACGTATTTTGTAGACATGTTGCACATATTGAGTTAATACATGTAAAGCATTTAGAACAGTGTCCAGCACAGAATAAACAGTAAGTATTTACAGCTCTTATTGTTATATTCTTTTTATACCAGCTTCCTTGTGGAAAAGCACACTGAAACAGTCATTCATATATTCATTCATTCATCCATTTAACCAACATGTTTTGAGCACCTGCTATGTGCCAGGCATAGTGCTAGACCCTGGGGTTACAATGCTGAGCAAAACCAAATACATCTCCTGACCTACAGAACATAAAGAGAGAGAGATTAATGAAGTAATCACACAAATGAACATACACTTCCAAATAGTGAGAAGTGCAATGATGAAAAGTCACGTGGTGCTATGAGGGCATGTTTCAGGAGAACATACTTATTTCTCCCCTGAAGTGACAGTTGAGCAGGCAGCTGAAGGATGGAGCCCTGGGGGACACATGACTAAGGAAGCACCTGTGAGAAGGACAGGATGACTAGGGTGTAGAGAGTCAGGTGGAGGGTGGCATGATGGGAGGCTGGACAGGTAGGCAGGGCCAGACCAGGTGGAGCCTATGGACCACACCTTTGGTATTTATCCATAGTAGCCATTGCATATTTTCAAGCAAGGAGTGATCTGACTCGATATCAGTTTCAAAAAGATTACTCTGGCCACAGAGCAGAGTTGGGATTGGCTGGTGTCAGAGTAGATGTGGGGAGACCAAGCTACTGCAGTAATCCACATGCGCGTGATGGTAAATTGTACCAGACAGGTGCCCACAAAGAAATGAGAAGTGGAAGGTCTCCAGAGCACCTAGTCACAAACTGGAAATGAGAGGGGAGGGAGCCAGAGTATGAAGCCTGACTCTACCTTTCTGTCTTGGGGAATTAGATGGCAGGAAGTGAAGTTTAGGGAAAGTGGGACACTGAAAGAAGACACAGTGAATGAAAGGATGAGGCAAGAGTGTAAAAGAGATGGGGTCCAGGTGGTGTAGGACCCTAAAGACCACCTGAAGGAGTTTGTACTTCATACAGTAGACCTAGGAAAGATAGGAACATTTTATGCTGGCCTGTTCCTGACATTCTTTTGGCCCAAGGCAAGAGTCTAGATAGCTTCTAATTCCATATATCCTAAAGCTTTCCTTCACCCCACCAACTCAAAGACAGGCAACCTCTACCCTCAAGGGGTCTCCAACTTCTCAGCTCTGTTGGCAATGACCTTTTACATTTTTTAAAAGAACCTGAGGCTGGAAGGTTAAAATTTAGACTTCTCAAACTCTCGGAGTTTGGTACTTGAATGTAGAGATGTGGGGAGAGTCAGCCCCAGGCTCTGGCCTACCTGCCCCTTCTATTCCCACCCTCAAACCCACCTGTGCCATGAAGGACCTCAAGTGCACGTCTATGGACAGCCCAACCCACTCATTCAAGCTCCCACCCACCATCACCACCCCCAGGAAAAGTAGCTGTCCCTTGGCCACCCCCACACAGATCCTAGATGCCAAGTGGGTAGGAGTATCCAGAATCCTGGTCAACTGCAGTGAGGGCTGTAAGAGGGACATGTATTCCAAGGGGCTGGTGTGAACTTTTCTCCCACCTGGTGCTTATTTTATTTCAATTACACTCTCCATTAGCACCACTACTGTATTACCTTGAGCATAACTTACTTACTGACTGTCACATTTAAAATCTACTATTTTGAAAGAAGGGGGAAGATGTCATGTCCCTACCTTTCCAAATCTGATGACTGACTGAGATAAACGCTGCTTCCCATTGAAAGTTCAAATAAAGGAAAAACCATCATAATAATAAACATCATCACCATTCATCTCAGTGGTAATTACCATTCATGCCAACCCCCCTCAAGATTTAAACTCTAGTTAAAATGCAGAAAGATGAACAGATTGAAGAATGTAGCTTATTTACTTCCAAAGTGAAAGTGCCATTCTACAATCCAAAGACTTTAAGACAAACCTGACAGCCTAAATTACTCCCTACCAAAGGAAATGGTTTTGATAGAATAAGACATTAATAAACAATCTGGATTTTCCTCATTTATTTTCACTTTATTTATTTGTCATTTCTACTCTATATTTCAAAAGGCAGCTTATAATAAAAATCCATATACAGCAGCAGATAGTTAAGAGTGAAATGAAGAAAAATATCTCAGGAGCTATTTAGAGGGAAAGAAATAATTTAATCATGAATCTGAAATCAGACATTATTCATATGAGCACTAAATTGGCTCCGAGTTTCCCAGCAGCCAAGGGGGGAAAAAAAATGGGAGGAGGACCACATACTTCTCAAAGCCTGTTAAGGAGCATATTCTCAAGTTCTTTAAAAGAGACACACTTCCTGCTGCCACCAAAGTCATATCAACAGTACCTCCAAGTAGCAACACTGAGGGTTGCAAAAGTTTCTCCATTTCATTATTAGTCCTGAATATAACCTAAATGGGTAATAAGAAGACATATTTGTTAAGAATAAGCTATTGCCCTGGAGTAGCAATACTCATATCAGAAAAAAATAGACTTAAAAATAAAGACTGTTATAAGAGACAAAGAAGGACACTACATAACAATCAAGGGATCAATCCAAGAAGAAGATATAACAATTGTAAGCACATATGCACCCAACATAGGAACTCCTCAATATATAAGACAAATACTAACAGCCATAAAGGGAGAAGTCAACAGTAACACAATAATAGTGGGGGACTTTAACACCCCACTTTTGTCAATGTACAGATCATCCAGACAGAAAATCAATAAGGAAACACAGGCCTTAAATGACACATTAGACCAGATGGACGTAATGGATATTCATAGAGCACTCCATCCAATATCAGAAGAATACACATTCCTCTCAAGTGCACATGGAACATCCTCCAGGATTGACCACATCCTGGGCTACAAAGTGAGCCTCGGTAAATTTAAGAAAATTGAAATCATATCAAGCATCTTTTCTAACCACAATGCTATGAGATTAGAAATAAACTACAAAAAAAAAAACTATAAAAAACACAAACACATGGAGGCTAAACAATATGCTACTAAACAACCAATGTATCACTGAAGAAATCAAAGAGGAAGTCAAAAAATACCTAGAGAAGCAACGATCCAAAACCTATGGGATACAGCAAAAGCAAAAGCAGTTCTAAGAGGAAAGTTTATAGCAATACAATTTTACCACAGGAAACAAGAAAAAATCTCAAATAAACAACTTAACCTTACACCTAAAGCAACTAGAGAAGAAGACCAAACAAAACTGAAAGTTAATAGAAGGAAAGAAATCATAAAGATCAGAGCAGAAATAAATGAAATAGAGACAAAGAAGACAATAGCAAAGATCAATGAAACTAAAAGCTGGTTCTTTGAAAAGATAAACAAAATTGATAAACCTTTAGTCAGACTCATCAAGAAAGAAAAGGGAGAGGATTCAAATCAATAAAATTAGAAATGAAAAAGGAGAAGTTACAACTGACACCACAGAAGGATAAGGATATATGCAACTGTAACACATGGAGGCTAAACAATATGCTACTAAACAACCAATGTATCACTGAAGAAATCAAAGAGGAAGTCAAAAAATACCTAGAGAAGCAACGATCCAAAACCTATGGGATACAGCAAAAGCAAAAGCAGTTCTAAGAGGAAAGTTTATAGCAATACAATTTTACCACAGGAAACAAGAAAAAATCTCAAATAAACAACTTAACCTTACACCTAAAGCAACTAGAGAAGAAGACCAAACAAAACTGAAAGTTAATAGAAGGAAAGAAATCATAAAGATCAGAGCAGAAATAAATGAAATAGAGACAAAGAAGACAATAGCAAAGATCAATGAAACTAAAAGCTGGTTCTTTGAAAAGATAAACAAAATTGATAAACCTTTAGTCAGACTCATCAAGAAAGAAAAGGGAGAGGATTCAAATCAATAAAATTAGAAATGAAAAAGGAGAAGTTACAACTGACACCACAGAAGGATAAGGATATATGCAACTGTATGCCAATAAAATGGAAGAAATGGACAAATTCTTAGAAACGTAGTCTCCCAAGACTGAACCACAAAGAATTAGAAAATATGAACAGGCCAATCACAAGCACTGAAATTGAAACTGTAATTTAAAAACTTCCAGCAAACAAAAGCCCAAGGCCTGATGGCTTCACAGGAGAATTCTAGCAAACATTTAGAGAACAGCTAACACCTATTCTTCTGAAACTGTTCCAAAAAATTGCAGAGTAAGGAAAACTCCCAATCTCATTCTATGAGGCCACCATCACCCTGGTACCAAAACCAGACAAAGATACCACTAAAAAAGAAAATTACAGGCCAATATCACTGATGAACATAGATGCAAAAATCCTCAACAAAATACTAGCAATTCAAATCCAACAACACATTAAAAGGATCATATACAATGATCAAATGGGATTTATCCCAGGGATGCAAAGATTTTTCAATATCCACAAATCAATCAGTGTGATACACCACATCAACAACCTGAAGAATAAAAACCATATGATCATATTAATAGATGCAGAAAAAGCTTTTGATAAAATTCAACACCAATTTATGATAAAAACTCTCCAGAAAGTGGGCATACAGGGAACCTACCTCAACATAATAAAGGCCATATATGACAAGCACATAGCTAGCATCATGCTCAATGGTGAAAAGCTGAAAGCATTTCCTTTAGAATCAGGAACAAGACAAGGATGCCCACTCTCACCACATTTATTCAACATAGTTTTGGAAGTCCTAGCTATGCAATCAGAGAAGAAAAAGAAATAAAAGGAATACAAATTGGAAAAGAAGAAGTAAAACTGTCGTTTGCAGATGACATGATACTATACATAGAAAATCCTAAAGACCCTACCAGAAAACTACTAGAGCTCATCAATGAATTTGGTAAAGTTGCAGGATAGGAAATTAATACGAGAAATCTGTTGCATTTCCATACACTAACAATGAAAGATCAGAAAGAGAAATTCAAGAAACAATCCCATTTACCATTTCATCAAAAAGAATAAAACACCTAGGAATAAACCTACCTAAGGAGGCAAAAGACCTGTACTCTGAAAACTATAAGACGCTGATGAAAGAAATCAAAGAAGACACAAACAGATGGAAAGATATCCCATATTCTTGGATTAGAGGAATAAATATTATCAAAATGACTATACGGGCTTCCCTGGTGGCACAGTGGTTGAGAGTCCGCCTGCCGATGCAGGGGATATGGGTTCGTGCCCCCGTCCGGGAAGATCCCACATGCCGTGGAGCGGCTAGGCCCGTGAGCCATGGCCGCTGAGCCTGTGCGTCCAGAGCCTGTGCTCCACAACGGGAGAGGCCACAACAGTGAGAGGCCCGTGTACTGCAAAAAAGAAAAAAAAAATGACTATACTACCCAAGGCAATCTACAGATTCAATGCAATCCCTATCAAATTACCAATGGCATTTTTCACAGAATTAGAACAAAAAAATCTTAAAATTTGTATGGAGACACAAAAGACCCCAAATAGCCAAAGCAATCTGGAGAAAGAAAAATTGAGCCAGAGGAATCAGGCTCTCTGACTTCAGACTGTACTACAAAGCTATAGTCATCAAAACAGTATGGTACTGGCACAAAAACAGAACTATAGATCAATGAACAGGATAGAAAGCCCAGAAATAAATCCATGCACGTATGGTCAATTAATCTATGACAAAGGAGGCAAGACTATACAATGGTGGAAAGGCAGTCTCTTCAACAAATGGTGCTGGGAAACCTGGACAGCTACATGTAAAAATATTGAAATTAGATCATTCTTTAAAACCATACACAAAAATAAGCTCAAAATGGATTAAAGATCTAAATGTGAGACTGGACACTATAAAACTAGAGGAAAACATAGGCAGAAAACTCTCTGACATAAATTGCAGCAATGTCTTTTCCAATCCATCTCCCAGAGTAATGGAAATAGAAACAAAAATAAACAAATGGGACCTAGTTAAACTCAAAAGCTTTTGCACAGCAAAGGAAACCATAAACAAAACGAAAAGAAAACCCACAGATTGGGAGAAAATATTTGCAAATGAGGTGACCAACAAGGGATTAGCCTCCAAAATTTACAAACAGCTCATGTGGCTTAATATCAGCAAAACAAGCAACCCAATCAAAATATGGGTAGAAGATCTAAATAGACATTTTTCCAAGTAAGACATATGGATGGCCAAGAGGCACATGAAAAGATGTTCAACATCACTAATAATCAGAGAAATGCAAATCACAACTACAATGAGATATCACCTCACACCAGTCAAAATGGCTATCATCAAAAAATCCACAAACAATAAATGCTGGAGAGGGTGTGGAGAGAAGGGGACCCTCCTACACTGTTGGTGGGAATGTAAATTGGTACAGCCACTATGGAGAACAGTATGGAGGTTCCTTAAAAAACTAAAAATAGAGCTACCATATGACCCTGCAATCCCACTCCTGGGCATATATCCAGAGAAAAACATGGTCCGAAAGGATACATGCACCCCAATGTTCATTGCAGCACTGTTTACAATAGCCAAGACATGGAAGCAACCTAAATGTCCATCAATAGAGGAATGGATAAAGAAGATGTGGTACATATATACAATGGAATATTACTCAGCCATAAAAATGAATGAAATAATGCCATTTGCAGCAACATGGATGGACCTAGAGATTGTCATACTGAGTGAAGTAAGTCAGACAGAGAAAGAGAAATATCATATGATATTGCTTATATGCGGAATCTAAAAAGAAATGATACAAATGAACATAGTTACCAAAACAGAAATGGACTCAAAGACTTAGAGAATGATCTTATGGTTACCGGTGGGGAAAGGTGGAGGGAAGGGATAATCAGGGAGTTTGAGACTGACATGTACACACTGCTATATTTAAGAAGGGTAACCAACAAGGACCTACTGTATAGCACAGGGAACTCTGCTCAAAGTTATGTGGCAGGCTGGATGGGAGGGGAGTCTGGGGGAGAGTGGATGCATGTATATGTATGGCTGAGTCACTTTGCTGTGCACCTGAAACTTTCACAACATTGTTCATCAACTATACTCCAATATAAAATAAAAGTTAAAAGAAAAAGAATGATAAAATAAAAGAATAAGCTACTGCCAAGCACATGCTTCCTGAAGAACTGGACTGCTACAGGGAGCAGTATTAGGGAACCCAGAATATGGATAGACAGTTAGTCTCTGATGCTCAGAGACACATCAGTTTCCCCTGGAGCATCTGGTAACCAACACAAGACTGAGCTTTAAGAGTTTGTGCTTCTGTTAACTAGAAAATGTTTTAAAAGGTCTATATTATAGTTAATTAAGAGGAAATACACATATAAAGAATTTCGATCTCAAAGCAAATATAGCTTAATTTATAATGCCAGTTATAAGAGATCTCAGCAGCCAACTTGAACCCAGACAAAAAATTTGGAAAAGCATAACTTACGCCTGTGATATACTCAGCTTAGTAGCACAACAGCCTCCTTTCACTAGGCTGGACTTAGGCAGAGACTGAGATTTCTGAATTATCAAATGGCTACAGAGAGCAATTTTTCTCTTCTTTCTAAGTAATAGAACCCCTGGTTTGTTCAGGTTGGCAATATACCCAGTTTGAAATAATCAGGTTCCCAGACTCCTTTGCAGCAATGGTTTGCCATATTGGTCTTGGGACACAGTTATGGCCAAGGAGAGATGAGCAAAGTCTACCAGGAAGGGCCTCTGGAGACTTGCTAAATGGGACTCAACTGACATTTACATTTTGGTTTTGCTCTTCATCCTTCATCTTGTTTGAAAACCAACAAAATGTCTGATGAAAGACCAGCCATCTAGGGACAATGAGTGTAAAAACCAGAGATAAGAACACTGAAAAGGGAGCCGGAAAGAGCTTGGGTGCTGATGGCTCCCTCAAATGCTCCACCAGCTCTGGACTGCCTCCCCCTGCCCTTTTTTTGAAGTGAAAAAAAAAAAAAAAAAAACAAATCCTTTTGAGTTAGCCACTCCAGATGGGTTTTTGTCACCATCAGCAGAACATAATCCTTAACTGAAAACAAAAAAAAAAAAAATCCTTTTGAGTTAGCCACTCCAGATGGGTTTTTGTCACCATCAGCAGAACATAATCCTTAACTGAAAACAGACACGGACCCACCTCTCTAGATGCTTCATTCAACAAACTAAAAGTGCGATTTCAAGTCCAGGGAGACTGGGCAGAAAAGAATCTCCCTCTCAGTGTAGCATTTGTCTGGTGGCAGGAGTGTTGCAGATGTTCACCAAACCCTGGTTTCCTCCTGGTCCCACAGCTGAGTACCTTTCGCATCTTCCCCAGATGAGTCCAAGTGTCTGAGTTCCGGCCAGTGAAACAGGGAAGGGAGTGATGTGTTGCATAGAGCCTTCCCCTCAGTTTTCTGTGCTGGCTTTTTTTCCCATCCTCCAGCTGAACGAGAAGGAGGACGAGCTCCTGGACAATGGCAGAGCCATGCAAAGGAAGAGGCCCAGGTCCCCGATCCAGGGGGCAGAGCCCTGCACCCGCTGCAGCAGGACAGCAATACACAAGAAGAACGTTTATTATGTTAAGTCACCAAGATTTCGAGGTTGCTGTTACAGTAGTCAGTCTACTATGAATATAACTCCAGGAATGGTCTCCAAAGTGGAGGGCAAGCATTGTAGTAGCAAGATGATGCCCTAAGGTACAGGGAAAAAATATTACAACTTGTACTTAACCACACTTTTAATGACTTTAACCAATTTTTGCCCATTTTAAAATGTGCATATGTTGATAAAGTACAATATGTATAAAACAAATAAATATGCTTATACTGAAAAGTATGTTCAGAACTGTTTTTTACTGAATGGGACGCACAAGTCTAAAAAAATCTTGAATATCATCGTTCTAGGGTGGTGGTTTTAAAACATTTTTTAAGCCACAAAACTCAATCTTCACATAAGAACTTCCATGTGAGCCCAGTACAGAAAAAGAGGTGATGGCTTTGCTGCTCTGGTTAATGAAAGTGGGAGCTCCAAACCCTACCTCTCTCTGCCTCACTCCAGAAGGAATGAGGCCACATAGGGGAAGGAAGAGAAGGATCAGTATTGAGGTTTTGCATAAGATTTTGATTAGAAAGAGGATCATATTGCTTAATTTTTTTAGAAACAACTATGCTCTACAAAATCTATTGGAACAAAGCAAAAGTAACAACATTCTAAAGACCTTTACAGTTGACATATCTCCAGTCTCCTTTTTCTTGGTTTGAATTGGTTTGAATGGGCCACTTATACATTGGCTCTTCATCCAGGGCAAAGAGAGCTGGGAGACCTGGCCACCTACCTCTGCTTGATCCTACTGCCAAATTTCTTCACCTTTATCTAAGCGTCAGGAACAGAGCAGGAGGAGGCAGAAAAAGAGAGGAAATGGCAAAGCCAAGATAACGTGATTATTGTTTCTTGGGCAGTTTAAGAAACCACGAGCAGCTTCGACATCCTGGGCTTCTACTTGCAGAGGCACAAAGAGGCCAAGCAGAGGCTATGGTTTGCTCACCAGTATTCCAGATCCTCTTTCATTAAGTTGCGGGTACAAAGGAGCTCAGAATTTAGTCCAAAGAAACTACTTAAAACCATTTAGAAACAAGAAGTCTTGCGTGAAATTAAACCTATGTTACTGATAAGTGCGAAATATGAAAGAATTATTCACACACCAAAGAACCCCAGAAAATACCATGTACTGTTTCTATGGCGAGACTACCCAGAAACCCAATGCATTCAGAGAACTGGAGCCTACGTCAACCACTCCTCAACTCATAAAAACGAGGTCAGAAAATTAAGGCGTGCCAATCTGAAGTACACAGACCTCTGACTCATTTCTTCTTTTCCTTCACGGTGGAGAGAAGGGGAAGGGAATAATAACAAAATTACTCCCAGCAGCCAAGTATGGAGCTGAAAGGAATCATCAACTAGAACTGTCATTTGACTTTCTATTGTTTCTAGCAAGCTTGTGCCTTCAAATATTTACATTTATTCTTCAACTATTGCTGCCTCTTAATATTTCATTGTATAAAAATAAATATATATTTTTTTACTTTTCCCCTTATTACAGCACCATTCGTCTTACACACTACTTCAGGCTCCACAGAGGCAGTTCAATTTATATCGTCAGAGATCACTGAGTAAGCAGTAGTAAATTAGAGTTGTGCGCCTTCCATCCGTAAGTGCTTGCCCCACCCAGCCCCTACGTTCAGCGGCCCCAGCTTCTGACAGGTACCGATGATGTAATTACCATCTCAGCCATCATATCGAGGTGCCAAGAATATCTCTTCATATCTTGAGTTACGTTGTAAGAGCAGAGTTATCTCTGAACTCAGTGCTGCTTATTAAATGGACATAAAGCAACTCAAAGGACAATAAGAAGCAATTCTTTAAATGGAACGTCCCTATTAAGAATATTTGTTTCCTTCCCTGTGACAGATGCTGTCACGAGGCTTATATGTAACTTCTCTTTCTTTTCCTCCCCTTGAATATGTTTGCTGTCCTGATGATAAATCTACAGTCTACGCTGAGTGGAAGAAAAATAGCTGGGGCTTTTCTGTATGCCGAGGTTGTGGGCCATATCTATCATCCTCTTGCTTCTGTTTTCCTTTTAATTATCTCACTTCAGTCAGAAACTTGACTTCAAATCATAAGCCTAAGGGGAAACTAGATTTTAATTTACAGAAGCTCAGCTAAATATTTTTGTTCTAAGACTATATTTCATAAGAAAGACGGGAGCCCCAGTGCTCTTTAAACCAAACAACAACTATAAACATTTTTCCTCATGGCATGGTTTTTTGCTTCAAATCAAACCTGAGTTCACCTACAGCCCATCAACCAAAAAGTTATTATAAGATTACATTCCCCTTTTCCAGTCTGCCACCCAGCACACAATAGCCTGAATTCATCACGCATTAGAGAGGAATTTTCTTAAATGGGCCATTTCCTCAGGAAATTCTGACAGTTAATTTAGGCCTCTAGTTGGGGCTAGAGGCGGGCCCACTCTACTCCATCAGGACAGCGTTCCCTCTTTCTCTTTCTAATTTTCCCTCCAGCTCTGCAGGTTCTAAACCAGAGAGATGAAGATGCTAATAATCTGGGACTGCGTTAAGATTGCTCAAACAAGTTCCCCCATTCATTAAGAACAAGGTCTGTCCAAAGTACCACAGCTGTGTTGCCCACAGTTGAGCTGTTCCGGCTCCCCCAGGGCCCCGCGTAAGAGTGCGCAAGGCTGTGGATCAGGTCCCAGGTCTGTCATAGTGCTGGAGAGATTTCACACCAATTAAGAGAACTAATGGCCCCAGGAGCAGAGGGAGGGAGGGGACAGTCAACATTCCTCAGCATTCTGTCCAGCAGCCTTTGTCAGAGATATTAAAGTCCTTTCAAAGGGGATATATTATTTCTATAAGCCCAAAGGTCTGGGTTAAGTGCTTTCCTTTTATATTTCTTTTCTTTCAATGGAAGAAAAAGACTTTACAACTTCCAATAAGAAAGGTGAGTTCACGTTTCAAGAAAATTGATTGAATGAACTCAAACATGGCAGTGTTGTCAGCGATGTCTAAGAAGTTGAAAAAAAAAAATCCAATCTGCTGGGTCAGGTTGGGTGATGTAGTGGAAAAGTAAACAAATGGCAAAAATCTGCAGGCTCTGTAGGCTCTAATTTTAGAGATGGAAGGAGATCCTGAAATTCAAGCACCAAGTCAGTTAGGTCAGGAAACTGAGTCTGCAATTTGCTCACATTTGCCCAACAAGGAGGTGGCAGAATGAGGGCAAGAACCTACGGCTCTCCTCAGGTCATTAAGAGTTTGTTGAGCACCTATGGCATGCAGTACGCCATACAACAAGGGGCTCTTAGGTCACCGACAAACTCTTCCCCCAAAATCAGCAACCTAAGTAGGACCCATTAGAGCATTCCTCAAAATGGACTAATTATATGGTTTGCTTTCAAAGACCTGGAAGGCAAAAAGCTCAACACCTAATATTGCATTACATTAAAAAAATTACAATGTTATTTAAATATGTATAAATGTAAAACGAAACCACTATACTTATGGTTCTTTTAAGCAACTCTCAAACCAGAACAAATTTTCAAATTAAATGCAAATAAAACCAACAAAATCCAATTAATAGCCTTACTTTAATGTGACAAATTTATGTGCTTTTGCCAAAACCAAATTACCGCTGGGACGTGCATGGGGTGCTGACGGATAATGGCAGGTTCTTTGGGCTGAGCAGACCCGTTCCACCATGTGTGGGGAGGGTACCATTTGGCCTGCTTCTGGTCTTCCTCCTTAGCCCAGACTAGGAAGCTGGGATCATTTGGCACCAACACGAGCAGGCACACAAGCCCACTGTTCAGTTACAGGATGGCCCAGGAGATGCTTAGCTTAATTTGCAGACTGTCATCAAAACAAAAGCCCTAATTTTAAAGATTCTCATGAACATGCATTGTAGCCTCAAGAACACAGCTCCAGATCGGTTTGAGAGATACTGGTCAATTTATCATTTTAAGTTATTTTTTCACTGTTTTCCATTTAAAGTCATATAATCAGAAGAGAAATCTGGCTCAAATAGAAATATTTTTCAATATAATGTGATCACGACAGAAGAGTTTTATTGGATAGTTTCATATCATTTCAAGTTAGAGCATCATTTTAATACTTGAACTCCATCCCCTACGATGAATATACTCCATCCATTTGCTGGTAAGGGATTAGAGGACACTCTGTATTCATAAAGGCTTGTCCTGGAGCTTTCCGGGAATATGAAAATCATAAATGTAAATCAAAACTGTGTGGCAGTTACATAGAAGTCCCCTGTGAGGGCTAAGCCACAGGATGGGAATCAGCAGCATGGAGGCCTGCAGCAAGAGCAGAGAGGCCCAGGGCAAACATTTGAAACTATGACTTGCAAAACCACACCAATAAAGTTTGCTGTAAGCCTTTTCTATTATCATAAGGGCCCCAGTCATTTTCTGAAACAGGTCATTTTCTTTTAGGCTCTATCGAGTACAATGTCACACTAAAATTCCTTTAACCACAATTTCAGATTGGATGTGCTTTTTTTTTTTTTGAGTCTGCAAACAGATCTTAACTTGATGAAGCAGGTGAAGAGAAGAATGTTTACTGTTAAACACCCTTGATCCTCAGATTCTCAGTCCCTGGACTCTTTCACCAGATGCAGCACAGCCTATGTCTATTAGAAATTCAAATGAGTATCATCCATGGAGCGCCCACTGCCTGCCAGGTACTGTGCTGAGGATACAACGGTGAGTAAGAAAGAACAGTTCCTGATAATGGTCATAGTCTAGACAAGGAGAGGAGGTTGACTCAGTAAACAACCATCCAGGCAGGGCATCTAATGTTTCAGCAGAATCAAGCACAAGAGGAGGAAGGAGCACAGAAGAGGAACAATCACTGTGTCTAGGCTGGAGGAGAGAAAAGGCTTCCTAGAGTAATATTCTAGGATATTCCAGCCAGGCTTTGAAAAAAATGAAAAGGAGTTCATTAGAAAAAATGCCAAGTGGGAGAAGATGCAGAGAAACACAGATGCAAACAGTAGAATGGGATGACAGGATGATAATCATTTAGCTAACCTTCACTGAGCAGTTCTGGGTGCCAGGCACTGTGCTAAACATTTTAGGGGCTCTCTTTCATTCAATCGTCACAACAGATTTATCCCCATTTTATTGATAAGAAATTTGAGCCTTAGAGAGATTCACCTGCCCAAGATCCTACAGCTAATAAGGGGCAAAGTTCACGTCAAACTAGGAACAAGATATGCACAGCCAATGTTTTCCACATCTCCACTCTACCGTTCAGAAGGTTAAAGCATGAAGTAGAAGGTAGAGAGGAAAAACATAACTGATTGCTAAAATACTACATTTCTATCAACCTTTATATGGATGAGTATGAAATATTGTAAAACCTCCTCAAACGCTGTTGCAAAGGATACGTTTGACACTTCACACACAAATTATGTTATTATCGTTTATATGTATTAGAGATCTTCGTTATACCAATCTCTGATTTCATTCTTCTCAGGAAAGGTGGAATTTTTGTTTGTTTACTTTTGATTTTAAATACTCAAGTGGATATTATGAACATGTTTATAAGATGTTCATGTGTAAATAAATTCACAAATTATACAAAATTCTTTACCAGTCCACATACCGCAATTTCATGTTTAGAAATCAACACACACCAGCTACACCAAACACAGAATCCTGAGGCTGTCTCTAGAAGCTAGTAAAATAAGAGAGAATATGATTATCTCTTGCTGAAAATATAGGGCTTTTAATTGGCAAACAACACAAAATGATAACAATTATAACTGGCATGGTTTTCGGTTAATACAATTAAAAATAGTACGACATGCTTCCTTAGCTTTTGAGAAATTTTACGTGCTGTTTTTTTAAAATTTGGCTCTTTGAGAGTTAAAGAGAGGCTGTCTTCTTAGTTGAGAGAAAGTGAATATCATTAACATAAGGCTCTTAGTAAATCAAGAGTTAACTTTTGTGGGTTGTGTGATCATTTCCTTATAAATGTCCTGCTCTCCTCAAGTGAGCCCAACAGAAAGGGTGGATTTATGTATTCAAATGCCACAGTTGGAGAAAGCCCTTGTAGGGGAGCTAATCCCTTTTACCCTACAAAAGGAAAAAAATCATAACAAAAACAGCAGGCATGGAAACAACTTTCCATCAACCTACTCAGTAAGTGCCAGGTGCAAGATTCATTCCACCAGGCTTCCACTCAGCTCAAGGATGCGGTAAGACTGCAGACAGGCAGAAATGTCCATGTCTAAAGATTTCTGGTTGAGCTCAGGGCTTGTCATTGGTAAATTAAGAGCTATTATACCCACCTCACATAGTTATTGGGAGGATTAAATTCGATAATATGTTTAAAATGTCTAACACAATCCTTGACCTGGGAGGCATCCAATATGGGTTGATCCCATCCCTTTTCACACACAAACCCCACTCCCTCTCTATCCTCTGGTGGAGACTGCCAAACAACAGCATTTTTCATTATAGTGCTTTCTTAGAAATTAGAAGAAAAAAATAAAAAACAATAAAACACAAGGAGTTTATAGCATAATCATTTGATGTTTTTGCAACTTCAAATATTTGTTTCTGTGACTAAGTGGTAGGCGTGTGAGGGTATCAAGATGATGGGGACCTACTGCTGAGCTCCATGTTGGGGCATGAAATTCATCAATAAATTATTGCAGCAGAGTTTCATAGCTAACACAGTTATGTAAATCACATTTGAGAGACTTTTTTGGAAAGACTTGATGTAAGTAACCAAATAGAATACAAGGTGTTTATGTAAACAAATCAAAAAACCTCCCTTTTGTTTTCTTTCCTCATCACCTATTTTATGTAGGGAAGAAGACAGTCCTCTTTAACTCCCCAAAATTAACACCTAAGAGCTCAAGAACTGCCTTTACTTTTAAATAAGCAAACACTATTATAAATTCAAGCCTTTGACTCTTCTAGTCTTGTTGCCATCTAAAATTTTTTATTTTGTTCTACAAGATGAGAAAATATTCAGGTTTGTAGGGAATGAGTGATGAACAAAATGCATGCAAATCAATTAATTTTAACCAGATCTTCAGTATCCTTACTGCTGACAAAAAAGGAGAGCTGGGAAATTTAATCTCAATTTGTCAATATTTACAATCTCTAAATAAAACAGCAATCACAATGGTAGTTTCTCAGGGCTCCTGGCAAGCACTTACATTATGTAAATTCTCATTTCACTAACTTGAACTAGAGATGAATGTTGTCTCCATCAACTCAATATTAAAGTTCCTTCCATGCCCATCAAGTTGTTTTCTAGAAAATCTTTTGGAAAACCACAGATGCAACGTGCACATTCTCAGTTCACACAGCTATTTGGGAAAGCCCTGGTAAGCAGGAGTTGGGGATGACAGCAAGTTCTCAGGGTGTAGAAGCCTGCTGTCCCTGTCTGTCACCAGTGCCCAACACCTCAGGAACATCCAATGAAAGAATGAATGAATGAAGACAATCTATGTTGATGGTTACAAAGCTCAGGCCTTGGGTGCTTAGGCCCTCCACTTACTAGGTTCCTGACCTTGGCAATTTGCTTACCCTCTCTGTGCCTCAGTTTCCTCATCCATAAAATGCAGTAATAACAGTACTTAGCTCATAGGTTGCTATGAGGATTAAATGAGTAAATAAAGGTAAGGCACTCAGAACAGTGTCTGGCACATGATAAATGCTCAATAAATTATTCTTAATATTGTTCTCAGTCTTATTAATATTACTTATCAGCTTATTAATATTACTCTCATACACAGTAGCACTGTCCTTAAACAAACTGGACAGAAGTTTCATTAGCTGGTAGATGGCAATTTAATTTAAATAAAATTAAAGTTAATCTAAACAACAGAAAATAAATTTAAAGACTTTAAGTACACCAAGTAGTTAGGTATATTAGATAAAGGAATGAGAGTTCTATATGAGAAAGAAAAAAAAAGAAAGAGGCCTGCTACATGAATCACAACTCTTAGAAAAATTAGGGGGTGATAATTTGCAGTAAAACAGAATATTTGACTTAAAAAAAGGACTCACTTCTGGAAAATCATTATGAGTAATAGGATCTTCTGGTGCCTATAAAGCAGAACTTGATTTATAAAAATACTAACAATAAACAAAAAAGTATGTACATTCGCTTTTCAGCTACATTGTGGGAAATGGATCTTGGGAAAGTCTTTGATGAGCCCAGTTTTTGCCAAATTCAGTGACCAGTGTCTTCATTTTGTGCAAGTTTTCAGCAGCATCTGGCACAGCTGACCACTCTCCCTCTTGAACTCCCTCTTTCCCCTCCCACCTCACTGCCCACTCCCTCTCACTCTCTTTTGCTGGGCCCTCTCCTTCATCCTGACTTCCAAGTGTGGAGGTACCCTGGAGCTAAATCCCTCACCCTTTCTCTTCTTTCTCTAGCACCCCTCACTCCCTGGGGACTGGCTTTAGAACTACCTATACACAGACGGTTCTCACATTTATATTGTAAGGTCTAATTTTTCTTCCAGGCCCTGGGTTGCTTCCCTACTTCACAAGGTCCCTGAATTTCCAGCAGATTTCGCAAACCAAGCACATCCAAGATAGAGCTCCTGGCTATCTTCTTGAAATCTGCTCCTTCTTCAGTCTTTCCCACCATTGTTCCCTATAGTCAACCTTCCTTTCTCTCACCTTCCCCACCCCATCTCCCTTCTTCCTCCAGACACATTAAATGAACTAGCAAATCTTATTTGCTCTACTTTGTAATATATTTCAGAACTGACCACTTCTTACCATTCCCACAGATACCTCCTTGGGCTACAACAATGGTCTCCTAATTGATCTCTCTCTTCTACTCTATTTGCCCCCATAATCAGCCAAAGTGATTTTTTTTTTACTTTTATTTATTTTTTTTATAAAACAAGTTCTTATTAGTTATCTATTTTATACATATTAGTGTATATATGTCAATCCCAATCTCCCAATTCATCCCACCACTACCACCACCGCCCTCCCACTTTCCCCCCTTGGTGTCCATACATTTGTTCTCTATATCAGTGTCTCTATTTCTGCCTTGCACACCAGTTCATCAGTACCATTTTTCTAGATTCCACATATATGCATTAATATACGATATTTGTTTTTCTCTTTATGACTTATTTCACTCTGTATGACAGTCTCTAGGTCCATCCACGTCTCTACAAATGATCCACTTTCATTCCTTTTTATGGCTGAGTAATATTCCATTGTATATATGTAGCACATCTTCTTTATCCTTCTGTTGATGGGCATTTAGGTTGCTTCCATGACCTGGCTATTGTAAATAGTGCTGCAATGAACACTGGGTGCATGGGTCTTTTTGAATTATGGTTTTCTCACAGTATATGCCCAGTAGTGGGATTGATGGGTCATATGGTAATCCTATTTTTAGTTTTTTAAAGAACCTCCATACTGTTCTCCACAGTGGCTGTATCAATTTACATTCCAATCAATAGTGCAAGAGAGTTCCCCTTTTCTCCACACCCTCTCCAGTATTTGTTGTTTGTAGATATTCTAATGATGCCCATTCCAACCAGTGTGAGGTGATACCTCATTGTAGTATTTTTTTTTGTGTTTTTTTTTTTTTTTGCGGTATGCAGGCCTCTCACTGCTGTGGCCTCTCCCGTCGCAGAGCACAGGCTCCAGATGCGCAGGCTCAGCGGCCATGGCTCATGGGCCAAGCCGCTCCGCGGCATGTGGGATCCTCCTGGAACGGGGCACAAACCCACGTCCCCTGCATCAGCAGGTGGACTCTCAACCACTGCGCCACCAGGGAAGCCCCTCATTGTAGTTTTGATTTGCATTTCTGTAATATTAGTGATGTTGAGCAGCTTTCCATGTGCCTCTTGGCCATCTGTATGTCTTCTTCGGAGAGATGTCTATTTAGGACTTCTGCCCATTTTTTGGATGGGTTGTTTGTTTTTTTAATATTGAGCTGCATGAGCTGTTTATACATTTTAGAGATTAATCCTTTGTCCATTGATTCGTTTGCAAATAATTTCTCCCATTCTGAGGGTCATCTTTGCGTCTTGTTTATAGTTTCCTTTGCTGTGCGAAAGCTTTTAAGTTTCATTAGGTCGCATTTGTTCATTTTTGTTTTTATTTCCATTACTCTAGAAGACAGATTGAAAAAGATACTGCTGCGATTTATGTCAAAGAGTGCTCTGCCTATGTTTTCCTCTAAGAGTTTTATAGTGTCTGGTCTTACATTTAGGACTTGAATGCATTTGGGGTTTATTTTTGTGTATGGTGTTAGGGAGTGTTCTAATTTCATTCTTTTACATGTAGCTGTTCAGTTTTGCCAGCACCACTTAGTGAAGAGACTGTCTTTTCTCCACTGTATATTCTTGCCTCCTTTATCAAAGATAAGGTGACCATAGGTGCATGGGTTTATCTCTGGGCTTTCTATCCTGTTCCATTGATCTATATTTCTCTTTTTGTGCCAGTACCACATTGCCTTGATTAGTGTAGCTTTGTACTATAGTCTGAAGTCAGGGAGTCTGATTCCTCCAGCTCCATT
>NC_041214.2:53541919-53690691 GCF_002837175.3 Physeter macrocephalus | reverse complement strand
TTTTCTGGTGGCATCTTTAGGATTCTCTATGTATAGTATGATGTCATCTGCAAACGGTGACAGTTTTACTTCTTCCTTTCCAATGTGTATTCCTTTTATTTCTTTTTCTTCTCTGATTGCCGTGGCTAGGACTTCCAAAACTATGTTGAATAATAGTGGTGAGTGAACATCTTTGTCTTTTTACTGATCTTAAAGAAAGTGCTTTCAGTTTTTCACCATTGAGAATGACGTTTGCTGTGGGTTTGTCATATATGGCCTTTATTATGTTGAGGTAGGTTCCCTCTATGCCCACTTTCTGGAGAGTTTTTATCATAAATGGGTGTTGAATTTTGTGAAAAGCTTTTTCTGCATCTACTGAGATGGTCATATGGTTTTTATTCTTCAGTTTGTTAATACGGTGTATCACATTGATTGATCTGCATACATTGAAGAATCCTTGCATCCCTGGGATAAACTCCCTTGATCATGGTGTATGATCCTTTTAATGTGTTGTTGGATTATGTCTTCTAGTATTTTGTTGAGGATTTTTGCATCTATATTCATCAGTGATATTGGTATTTCTGTTGCAATGGTAAAAGGGATTGTTTCTGTAATTTCTCTTTCTGATCTTTTGTTGTTAGTGTATAGGAATGCAAGAGATTTCTGTGCACTAATTTTGTATCCTGCAACTTTACCAAATTCATTGATTAGCTCTAGCAGTTTTCTGGTGGCATCTTTAGGATTATCTATGTATAGTATCATGCAATTTTTTGGAAGAGTTTGAGAAGGATGGGTGTTAGCTCTTCTCTAAATGTTTGACAGAATTCATCCCTGAAGCCATCTGGTCTTGGACTTTTGTTTGTTGAAAGATTTTTAATCACAGATTCAACTTCAATACTTGTGATTGGTCTGTTCATATTTTGTATTTCTTCCTGGTTCAGTCTTGGAAGGTTATACCTTTCTAAGAATTTGTCCATTTCTTCCAGGTTGTCCATTTTATTGGCATAGAGTTGCCTGTAGTAGTCTCTTATGATGCTTTGCATTTCTGCAGTTTCCGTTATAACTTCTTGTTTTTCATTTCTAAGTTTATGGATTTGAGTCCTCTCCCTCTTTTTCTTGATGAGTCTGGCTAAAGGTTTATACATTTTGTTTATCTTCTCAAAGACCCAGCTTTTAGTTTTATTGATCTTTGTTACTGCTTTCTTTGTTTCTATTACATTTATTTCTGCTCTGATCTTTATGACTTCTTTCCTTCTGCTAACTTTGGGTTTTTGCTTGTTTTTCTTTCTCTAGTTCCTTTAGGTGTAAGGTTAGATTGTTTATTTGAGATTTTACTTGTTTCTTGAGGTAGGATTGTATTGCTATAAACTTCCCCATTAGAACTGCTATGGCTGCATCCCATAGGTTTTGGATCATCGTGTTTTTGTTGTCACTTGTCTCTAGGCATTTTTTGATTTCCTCTTTGATTTCTTCAGTGATCTCTTGGTTATTTAGTAACGTATTGTTTAGGCTCCACGTGTTTGTGTTCTTTACGTTTTTTTCCCTGTAATTTATTTCTAATCTCATAGCCCTGTTGTCAGAAAAGATGCTTGATATGATTTCAATTTTCTTAAATATACTGAGGCTTGATTTGTGACCCAAGATGTGATCTATCCTGGAGAATGTTCTGTGTGCACTTAAGAAGAAAGTGTAATCTTCTGTTTTCAGATGGAATGTCCTATAAATATCAATTAAATCTATGGTCTATTGTGTCATTTAAAGCTTGTGTTTCCTTATTAATTTTCTGTCTGGATGATCTGTCCATTGGTGTAAGTGAGGTGTTAAAGTCCCCCACTATTATTGTGTTACTGTTGATTTCTTCTTTTATAGCTATTAGCATTAGCCTTATGTATTGAGGTGCTCCTATATTGGGTACATATATATTTATAATTGCTGTAACTTCTTCTCGGATTGATCCCTTGATCATTATGTAGTGTCCTTCCTTGTATCTTTATAACATTCTTTATTTTAAGCTCTATTTTATGTGATATGAGTATTGTACTCCAGCTTTCTTTTGATTTCCATTTGCATGGAATATCTTTTTCCATCCCCTCACTTTCAGCCTGCATGTGTCCCTAGGTCTGAAATGGGTCTCCTGTAGACAGTATATATATAGATCTAGTTTTTGTTACCATTCAGCAAGCCTGTGTCTTTTGGTTGGAGCATTTAATCCATTCACATTTAAGATGATTATCAATATGTCTGTTCCTATTAGCATTTGTTAATTGTTGTGGGTAGGAGATTTTCTTCTCTTGGTACCCACTTAGAGAAGTTTCTTTAGCATTTGTTGTAGAGATGGTTAGGTGGTGCTGAATTCTCTTAGCTTCTGCTTGCCTGGAAAGCTTTTGATTTCTCTGTCTAATCTGAATTAGATACTTGCTGGGTAGAGTAATGTTGGTTGTAGATTCTTCCCTTTCATCACTTTAAATATATCGTGCCCATCCCTTCTGGCTTGTAGAGTTTCTGCTGAGAAATCAGCTGTTAACCTTCTGGGAGTTCCCTTGCATGTTATTTGCTGTTTTTCCCTTGTTGCTTTTAATAATTTTTCTTTGTCTTTAATTTTTGTCAAATTGATTACTATGTGTCTTGGCATGTTTCTCCTTGGGTTTATCCTGCCTGGGACTCTCTGCACTTCCTGGACTTGGGTGGCTATTTCCTTCCCCATGTTAGGGAAATTTTCGACTACAATCTCTTCAAATATTTTCTCAGGTCCTTTCTCTCTCTCTTCTCCTCTGGGACCCCTATAATGTGAATGTTGGTGCTTTAATGTTGTCCCAGAGGTCTCTTAGGCTGTCTTCATTTCTTTTCATTCTTTTTTCTTTTCTCTGTTCTACAGCAGTGAATTCCACCATTTTGTCTTCCAGGTCACTTATCTGTTCTTCTGCCTCAGTTATTCTGCTTTTGATTACTTCTAGTGTATTTTTCATTTCAGTTATTGTATTGTTCATCTCTGTTTCTTGGGTTTTATCTTGTTCCTTCATCTGGTACATAGTCCTCTGCCTTTTCATTTTGTCTATTTCTGTGAATGTGGATTTCGTTCAACAGGCTGCAGAATTGTAGTTCTTCTTTCTTCTACCATCTGCCCTCTCCAAAGTGATCTCTTTAAAACAAAAGTGAGATCAAGTAACTCCCTGTCTTAAAACCTGCCAGTGGCTTCCTTACACACTCATGATGTCCTTTTCATGGCCTATAAGGCCCTATATGATGTGTCACTTGCCTATCTGTCTGCTATAATTTGAATGTTTGTGTCTTCCCAAAGTTCATATGTTGAAATTCTAACCCCCAAGGTGATGATATAGGGAAGTGAGGCCTTTGGGATGTAATTAGATCATGAGGGTTTGTCCTCATTAATGGGATTAGTGCCCTGTAAAAGAGGCCTAAAAGAGCTCTCTCATGCTTCGGTCATATAAGGATACAATGAGAAGTTGGTAGTCTACAACTCAGAAGAGGTTCCCCACCAGAACCTGACCATGCTGGCACCCTGATCTTGGACTTCCAGCCTCCAGAACTGTGAGCAATAAATTTCCACAGTTTATACGCCACCAAGTCTGTGGTATTTTGTTATAGCAGCCCAAATGGACAAAGACACCATCTACCTCAGTTCCCCCCACTTGTTTACCAAGCTGTAACCTCAGGGGCCTCCTATTTGTTTCTCAAACCACCAAGCTTGTTCTCCCCTCCTAACCTTCACATGTTCTCTTCCTTCTGCCTGGAATGCTCCTGCTCTGGATTTTTCTGTGACTGGTTCTTTCTCATTCTCCCTATTCGAATGTCCTGATCAACCAGTCTAAATTATCCACTGCCACCACAAGATCACTCTAAGGCCCCTTAAAGCCACCTGAAACTGTATATTTACTTGTCCATTGTCTCTCCCATGAGAAATGTAAGCTCCACTGGGGTAGAGATTTTGCTTATTACCTCCATCTACTATTCTGTTCTAGAGCTATAGGCTGAAAGGAAGGATAGCAGATTAATTCATCTCTACTGAGCTCCTACTACATTCCAGGCTCTGTCTTAGGAGCTGAGAGCTCTAGAAGTGGGCTAGGTATCAGCAGTTAAGAGAGTATTGATTATAACAGAATCATCCATGAGAAAAGGTCCTAGACTTGTCCCAAAAGGCTTCTGGATCTTAAATCCACCATACACAGACAAAGATATATGTTTGAAGCCCATCTCCATGACTCATCTGCATGTAACTTTAATAAATTATTTCATCTTTCTGAGCGTCAGTTTCCAATAAAATGGGAATGCTACAACTAACTGACTGTCGTTGGGAGCATTATAACTGACTGTCGTTGGGAGCATTAAGAGCTTCTTGGATTCAGTGGTCATGTCTTGATTTCATTCATGCACTTGTTCATTCAATCAACAACACTTTGATAGATATCTACCATGTTTTAGATATTGAGCTAGTTACTGAGAAGTTAACCATTCAACAGTGAGCAAAGCAGACATGATCCAGGCCCTTGGGAGCTTATTGGTTAGTAGAGCATTATAATAAAGTGCCATCTTAGGTTCAGTAAAGGAAGTACTGAGTTCAGAACAGGAGCTAAGCATACTCTGGAGGAGAGATCAAGAATGGCTTCTTGAATCAAATTACATTTAAAGAGAAATGTAAAGAATATATAATAGTAGGTGTTATTCAGGTGGTGAGCATGGGAAGCAAACAGGAGATACAAAGACTTCTGCAACTTTAGAGGAAAGTAAAGACGTCAATATGACCTGGTTTCAAGTGTGGAGAATGGTGGGAGGCCACTGAAGGGAGCAGGAGCTCTAGGAGAATGGATAAGTAAAGTACAGTGAATTTATACCATAAAAACTGTCCAGAATTAGAAGCAATGAACTAGCTGTACACACATGGATAGATATTTTAAATGTGTTGAGGGGAAAAGGCAAGAAAGAATAAGAACTATGACACAATAACACATACAAATTTAAACACACACAAAGACTACATATTTTATAAGGAATCACACACCATCACATTTACATCTCACACATTTGAATGGATGTCTTGGGGAGGGACAATAAGTATGGTGACCAGGGATTAAGAGGAAAATAGTTTCATAAAACAAAAAAAAGAACTCACACGAACTGTTGAAAAGAGTGTCCAATGAACTGAGGAATGGGAATTGCTCAATTCTGAATCCAAGTACAAAGGGAAAGAGTGAAAGGAGGGGTGGAGTGGGAGAAGGCCAAAGACCAGATCACCAGGAGGCCAAGCAGAGAACACTTAAGGCACGCCTGGGGAACAGCGAGTGGTCCTGTGTGGCTTCATATCCCTCTGACGTCACAGGCTACATTTGCTTTGCTCATTTCTAAACTGTCAAATCCCTAACAACCATACCTGCTGAGGCCTGTAGGCCAAGAAGCAAAGAGACTGGATAGAGGCTCTCTCAGCCTCACTAGCCTGGCTTCAAAATGAAACATACATACATACATAAACAAACAAACAAAATGAATATAACAAAACAGACTCACAGGCACAGAGAACAAACTAGTGGTTACCAGTGGGGAGAGGGAAGGGGAGAGAGGCAAGATATGGGCAGGGAATTAAGAGGTACAAACTACTATGTTAAAATAAATAAGCAACAAGGATATATTGTACAGATAGGAATATATAGTCATTACTTTATAATAACTTTCAGTAGAGTATAATCTCTAAAAATATTGAATCACTATGATATACACCTGAAACTAATATAATATTGTAAATCAACTATACTTCAACAATAAAAAAAAGAAACCCATGTAGGTTTATACGATTTTAATATATATTAAATGAACTAATTGCAGGGTTTCCTTTTCAAAAATGGGAAACTGAAACTATATCTATTCTATACTTATGCCTCAGCAGCTATTAGGAATTTAAAGTGCCCTTATCTGGTGTAAAGAGAAATGAGCACTGCATTCATCCCAGCAAACCAACAACTTAGATGTAAAACACTGCAGACGAGTGATTAAATGTCAGCTCTCAGAAGATTCCCCCACAGACTTCTGTAAGAAATACCAGCATTATGTAATTTTAAACTTAGCCCCGAGAAGGAAAATACAAAACTTGTTTTATAAATATTTTATTTCAGAATGGTGAGTTTTGTTTGGACTTTTTGCCCTAAACTGCCCTATAAAACATACTTGCTCTTTCATCAAGGAGGATGTAGATCCTCAAACATACTTAAATCAAGCCATAAGCTATTACAACTCCATTTTCTGTTTAATTTACTCACCAAACACCTCAAGAGTGGAATATGACACATTTCAAGAAGCTTTATAAATGTCATCAAATCACATGCCAGTGCCTAAGAGTGGAAAGCATAAGTCAAGTCAATTTACTTACAAAAGAAGTAATTCTCCAAGGCTTTAAAACATAAAATGACACTATGCATTTTCCGCAAATATTTAATTATGTACACGCTTTGCAACTGAGAAGACATTTAATAATATTAAAAATTAAGTTTATACTAACTTGTAAGTAACTTTCAGGTGGAATCTTTGTGAACAAAAGTGGATATTTTCTCAGTGATCTGAACTACAGACATACCTGAAACATACCATCAATACATGATAGCCTCATCTCTGGTGTAAAAATAAATGAAAAGCCTAATGCTAGAGCTAAGATACATAGATGCTTGGAAGTGCACTTTGATTTGAAACAAAAAAAAAAAAAAAGAGAGAGAGAGGAAAATCTGTGGAAATGGCAAATCATTTCATGCAGCTCTTACACAAATGAAGTTGCATCACTTCATGTATTGATAGCTTTTACAGGATGATCATACCAGGACTAGAGAACCAAACTTTACTGCTATCAGTTCTTCCCCAAAAAACGAGAGAGAGAGATCCCCTCATTCAAGGCAAAAAATGTCACTAGTCACCAGGACTTTTAATTGCTCCCATACAATGAAGAGAAGAAAACACAATACTTATACGAACTAAAAGACTTGAGTACCAGCTATTGTTCTCAGCAGAATCAATTCATTTATTTTGGCTCTGTTTGCACATATCCTGTCAAAGCTAATTATTTGTTTATTTTTTTAATGGTGTTAGAAACTTCAAAACCATTAATGCCAATAAAGTTTATGTATTAGAAGTGCCACAGGTGAGGGATGGTATCTAGTTCAGTGCTCAGGAAATTCAGTCTAGCCAACATTTGCCTGTGTGGACACATGTGATCAGTACAGGGCATTTGAATTGGAAAATTACTATCTTTCCCAGTCGGAGTCTAAATAGAAGCCTAATTCATGAATTAATGATTGCTCTGTCCAGCTATGGATATTAGTTGCTAATAATTTCTAAGCTTTTAAAATACCTGCTCTTCCCTGCAACTATTTTTTCCTGAAATTCTGAATAGATTGGTCTTTTATTACTCTACTCCCTAGGTGCTTAGAAGGATAAATACTATTATCAAGGTGTACTGCAAAAGTGAATATATTTTAATAGGATTATGGTAACAGAATCTTTATCCAGTGACTGGTGCAAAGAGAAGAGAAAAGGAGACTTCTGTTTTAAGATTAGAGTATAGACTTTGAAACGAAAAGAGGATTATCTTATTAGCTTGGCAACTGATGTACAACACTCAAAGTCATGTTTCTTGTTTGTAAAAAGAACGATTTCAGGTGAACATGCTTTTGACTGGCTACAAGTATGACATTCATCATAGCAGAAGAGCAGGAGAAAATATAATCAAAGACAGCCATTCTGTAGATTCAAGCCAGCTGTGATTACTTTTTTTCTAAATCTGAAAGGCAATCTAACACCCTAGAAGCTAAAAACGTGCAGCTGTTCTGTGTAAATAGTACATAAATGAAATTGTATACAGAAATATACTCTCATGGGATAGAAATATTTTTACTTGAACTACAAAATAACTTAATGAGTTTAGCCTTTCCTACACTTATGAAAAAAACATATTCAACTGAACATGAGCTAGAGATGACGGATACTGGCATTAGTAAAGTATTGATCCCAGAAAGTCTTGGGGCTGTACCTAGTGAAACCAGAAGACAAAGAAAGTGTAATGTCTAGAGGATATTAAATGGGTTTGAGGCCATGGACCAAGAAAAGTCATCATGGGGGATAGCTAAGGATAACTCCTGGGAGGTCACTAGCAGGACCTCTCCTGACAAAGATGGAGTCAAGAGAAGTCAATAACTGGTGAAGGCTGACATTATAACAAAGCACACTGGCACGATAGCTGATACCCACTGAAGAGCTCTCTCCTCTACATGGAACAGCCTCATCCCTTACAGGATGACCTACCAACGCGCACAGAGTACCTCTAGTATGCACAGCTATGTTGTGCTTGATTCCATCTTAATGTTCCTCTTGACTGATGGTCTCTGTATTCCAAAAAGAGGCAAGTTCTCTCTCAAGCATTCAGGAATATGAAGGTTATCTGTACACATTTACCTTTACTATTTTAACTAGAAACCTACTGAGACTGTAACTTTCACTTGATGTTGTGATATTGAAATAGTTTTAATAGTCAGTTTGCCAAGTTCTAAGATATAAAATATTTTACTGGAAGAATTTTATAATTGGTTGTCATGAAATTAGGAACTATAATAATAACTAGAGCAAAGAAGATATTCAAAATATGTAACAAACAGTTTCCTTGCTGTGCCAAGCATTAATCATTTGGTTGCTGGATTTTAGAGATGGGGATGGTGGAGCCAGTTCTGGAGAAGATGCTGAGAGAGTGGAGGTGAGCGTTCTCACGGAGCAGTGGTTATCACCAAGTGATGTAAAAGTATTTCAATACTGTGACAACTGGTGCCACTGTACAGTGCATAGTAGACAAATATCAGCAAAGTTCTAATGAATATGAGTTTATGTCAACTAACAGCTGATAATAAGGAAGATGACTTTAAAATATCATTCATGATCTGACCCATCCAAGATCAAATCCTATCTCCCAAAACACAGTTCCATGACCTTAAAAAGACATGACAGAGATGAGATATCTTTTAGCAGCTTTACTCTCATCCTCCCACTCTAAGGGTTCACAAGAGCCTCCTCTGTTACTCTCTGCTCCTCAGTGAGCCCATCCACTGGTGTCACACCCAGTGGTGACACATCTACAAAAATCTCTCCATTTTGTAGATGTGCAAAGAAAGACAACAGTGAAGTAGAGGACAGTGTGAGGTGGGGTTTTAGATCTATTCTTTGGATACTTCTCCAGGCCTATGCTTGATTCTAGAGTTAAGGGAATCATCAGGGATGCATGTTTATCCACAATTTCCAATAGTAAGTAGAAACACCCCCTTTTTGAGGACATAGCATATTCTCTCTGTAAAACTCCAGACAATTGCAAAAATAAGATCCTGAAGACCACAGAGGTACCTCTGAGCAACTTCTCCACCTCCTTTTCTAGAACAGCTAATCCCTATTTAAGATAATAATCTAATATGTTTGATATATTTAATATCTAATATTTACTTCTTTTTGCCACACAATTAGCACTTTGAAGCCAGAAATTATAAAGTAATTGTCTTTTTCCCCAGCACCCCAGCCCCCAGGACCCTGACTGGACATACAGCATATTCTCAGTCAACAATTAGGACTGAAGGAAATGCCACTGCAGGAATGGTAGGGAGCACAGGTTTGGGGCATTGCCAAGAGGACACATATAAAGGAGAAAAAGCCCCAAGGAACCAGGAAGCCCAGATCCTGTCCTGTTCCCATCACTCAACCACGAATTACCTGTGTGACACAGGCTTCTCCCCAGCCTCCATCTCCCCATCATGAAAAGAAGGAAGGTGGCCCCTGTCCTGCCAGCCTCACCAGATTTTGGTGAAGTTCCATTTGGAGGGCAGCACACAACACAGCTGACTCTGGCTACCATATAAAGGTGAAGGATTTTATGGAAAATGGGGGAGTCAAATCTTGATAAAAACACATAAAGTCTTCATATATACATCATCTATATGAATAATGATATATCTATGTGAATAATGATAATCTAAAGAATTAGTTCACGAAAGGGGTTGGAAGTGGTAATACAGGAGACCCTGACTTTTTTCTAAATGATTCTTCTCTAGGAAACTAGTGGTCTAGATTCAGTTTCAGACAAAGGCTAGATGGAAACCAGGAAAAGACATAAATGCCTCTTGCAAAATTGTCACAAGAACCTAAAAAATGGTAAGGATCATGCAGGCTTATATGCTAACCTACACTGTTGACTGAGATGCAGGCAGAGGATTCTGAAGGACACAGGAGATTAATACAAATCCAGGCATTTGCTTCATCATTACTGAGAAGGTACAAAGTTGAAAAGAAGCCAAACAGCTGATGAAATGGGAGGCAAAGTTTGAACCAACAGAGAGGGATGTTAAATGAACTGTCATAACTTTGAGAAATGAGAAAGTCCAAATTAATAACCAATAAATTAAAGATCTAAACCAACTGTATCAGATCATAAGTCCCAGAAAATGTAGTTATTTGAAAGTACATTGTAGATATCATGACACTTCATCCCTAAATATTTCATCATATATCCTAAGAAGAGAGGTATCTCTTATATGACCACAAATATAGTTGTCCCTCCGTATCAGCAGGGAATTTGTTCCAGGACCCCAGCAGATACCAAAATACACTTATGCTCAAGTTCCTTATATAAAAAGGCGTATTGAAGTCGGCCCTGCATCTGTGGATGTAGAACCCTCAGATAAGGAAGACCAGCTGTATAGTATCCCAGCTAAAAAAAAACAATCAGGTTAATTCAAGAATATTATCTTGTATACAGTCCATATTTAAATTTTTCCTGTTATCTCTAAAATGTCTTTTACAGTCTTTGCTTCAGATGGGCAGTGGGGAAGACAGTCTAGTATCCAACCAATATTCACATAGTGTATTAGGATGCTGTGTTTCTCTTTAGCTTTTTTTACAACTAGAACAATCCCACTGCCTTTTGTCTGTTCTTCACAACACTGACTTTTATACAAATACCAGCCACTTATAAAATGGATTCTGAATTTGCCAGATTGTTTCCTTATGATTATATTCTGAATTAACATTTTTGGCAAAAGTGCTGGTAGGTGATGTTGTATTCCTCTTACATGTGAACAAGCAGACAATGCCAGGGATGATAAGTCGGTAAGGTGGTGTCCTGTGGGTCGTTTCACTATACAGGCACATATTCCTTTTTGTAATAATTTAAGTCATCTGAGGGGTGATATGTTAAGATTATAAGAATGTCCTTTATCTCCAAAATGATTTTAGCATCCATTGATGATCTTTGCCTAATTTATTAGAAATTTCAAAATAGTGATTGTTTAATGCCATTATTTCTTCCGCATTAGTGGGATGACATTCTTCGAAGAACAGTTTTCCGGGACTTCCCTGGTGGCGCAGTGGTTAACAATCTGCCTGCCATTACAGGGGACACGAGTTCAATCCCTGGTCCGAGAAGATCCCACATGCCCCGGAGCAAACTAAGCCCGTGTACCACAACTACTGAGCCTGTACTCTAGAGCCCGCAAGCCACAACTACTGAGAATGTGTGCCACAACTACTGACGCCCACATGCCTAGAGCCCGTGCTCTGCAACGAGAAGCCACCACAATGAGAAGCCCGCGCACCGCAACAGAGTAGCCTCCACTTGCCACAAGTAGAGAAAGCCCACACACAGCAATGAACACCCAACACAGCAAAAAATAAATAAATAAATAACTTAATTTTAAAAAAAATAACAGTTTTCCTCATTCCTTTTTCCTCCTTTCCTTTTATAATCACTATGAACCCATGGACTTTTTAAAATTTCATTTAATGAGTTATAATCCCTTAGTGTTATTATTATTTTGATGTTTAAACTGTCCCAAATTTTGCCAGAGGGTGCCTTTTAAGCTGTCCTGTGTGTGTGTGTGTGTGTGTGTGTGTGTGTGTGTTTAATGACTCCTTTAGGTTTTGAGAGCTGCCTTTATTTCTTTTCACAGCTTTACTGAGGTATAACTGACAAAACTGTAAAATTTTAAAGTGTATAATGTGATAATTTGTTACACATACATTGTGAAATGATTCTCATAATCAAGTTAATTAACACATCCTTCACCTAACATAGTCACATGAGAATGCTTAAGAACTACTCTCTTAGTGGCATGGACATATATACACTACCAAATGTAAATTAGATAGCTAGTGGGAAGCTGCCGCATAGCACAGGGAGATCACCTCTGTGCTTTGTGACCACCAAGAGGGGTGGGATAGGGAGGGTGGGAGGGAGGGAGATGCAAGAGGGAAGACATATGGGAACATATGTATATGTATAACTGATTCACTTTGTTGTAAAGGAGAAACTAACAGACTATTGTAAAACAGTTATACTCCAATAAAGATGTTAAAAAAAAAAAGAACTACTCTCTTAGCAAATGTCAAGTATACAATACATTATTATTAACTATAGTCACCATTCTGTACATTAGATCCTCAGAACTTATTCATCTTATAACAGCTTGTATCCCTTGACCAACTTTTCCCCATTACTCCCTCCCCCCAGACCCTGGCAACCACTCTTCTGCTACCTGTTTCTATGAGTTGAACTTTTTTTTAGATTCCATACATAAGTGATACCATGCGGTATTTGTCTTTCTCCATCTGAATTATTTCACTTAGCCTAATGCCCTCAAGATCCATCCATGTTGTCACAAATGGCAGAATTTCCTTCTTTCTCATGGCTGAATGATATACATATATATATATATGAATGATACTCATATGTATATATAAAACATTTTCTTTACCCATTCATCTATCAATAGACATTTAGGTTGTTTCCAGATCTTAGCTATTGTGAACAATACTGCAATGAACATGGGAGTACAGATACCTCTTCAAGATCCTGATTTCATTTTATATATATATATGAATGATACTCATATGTATATATAAAACATTTTCTTTATCCATTCATCTATCAATAGACATTTAGGTTGTTTCCAGATCTTAGCTATTGTGAACAATACTGCAATGAACATGGGAGTACAGATACCTCTTCAAGATCCTGATTTCATTTTTCTTGTATAAATACGCAGAAGTGGGATTACTGGATCATGTGGTAGTTCTATTTTTAATTTTTTTAAGAATTTCTATACTGTTTTCCATAGTGGCTGCACCAATTAACATTCCCACCAACACTGCACAAGTGTTCCTTGTTCTCTACATCCTCACCAATACTTGTTATCTCTTGTCTTTTTGATGACAGTCAAACAGGTATGAGGTAATATCTTATGGCAGTTTTGATTTGCATTTCCCTGATGATTACTGATGTAGAGCACCTTTTCATATACCTATTGACTATTTGCATGTCTTCTTTGGAAAAATGTCTATTCAGATTCTTTGTCCATTTATAAATCAGGTTATTTGGGGTTTTGGTATTGAGTTGTATGGGTTTCTTATATATTTTGTATATTAACCCCTTATTGAATATATGTTCACAAATATTTTCCTTAGTCCATAGGCTCTTTTTTCATTTTGTTAATTGTCCCCTTTGCTGTGCAGAATTTTTTTAGTTTGATGTAGTCTTACTTATTTTTGCTTTTGTTGCCTTTGCATTTGGTGTCAAATCCAAGAGAATCATTGCCATGACTGATGTCAAAAAATTTACCTCTTATGTTTTCTTCTAGGAGTTTTATGGTATCAGGTCTTACATTCAAGTCTTTAATCAATTTTGAGTAGATTTTGTGTATGTTGTAAGACAGGAGTCCAATTTCATTCCATGGCATATGAATATCCAGTTTTCCCAGCACCATTTATTAAAGAGTCTATTCTTTCCCCATTGTGTATTCTTAGCACCTTTATTGAAAATTAATTGACCATGTATGCATGAGTTTATTTCTGGGTTTTCTATTCTGTTTCACTGATCTATGTGTCTGTTTTTATGCCATTACCATACTGTTTTGATTACTATAACTTTGTAATATAGTTTGAGATCAGGAAGAGAACTGCCTAGATTTCTGGCACTACAGATTCACTTTGTATTTTCCCTACCCTACACCTATAATCATCCATTTATCCCAGGCATATTCTTTTTAATTAATGTTACAGTAGCAAAACTGATGAATTGATGAACTATAAAGATGACACTGCTGAAGTACTGAGAAATGCACTAGGACAAATTCAAATTAAGGTTGCTAGGTGTCAACATTAATTATTAATATAATTTTTAAAGTTCCTCAATTAATGTTTTTCACTATTCCTTAGGAATTTAACTTTTTAGCTACATTTGTAGGAATTATGCTACAAATCAACTGGGGAAATCAGAACACTCAAGAAAGAAAAAACACATTTATTCCTTTTTCCTAAAAGCTGGTGGGGATTTTAGGTCACGCTCACATGAGCCCAGAGAGCTGATCATTTTGATCAATTCCTTCCAATTGGACAATTTAGTGAAAAGAATGGGTGGAAGCCTGAGACTAAGTCAGACAAATGGGCTATGTTGGGCCCAGCTCTTGTCTCTCAGAGAGAGGGGCCGTGGCTGTCCCAGGCCTTGTGAAAAGGAAGGTCACTGCAGGATCTCCTCAGCCCTGGACTCAGCTCCAGAATCATCTCATTTCACACACTTGCACCTTGGTTTTCTTACAGCTGACCTTCACTTCACTCCATTCCCCTCCTCCCAGATCTTCCATTATGACACACCCACTACATGCCTCCCACCTTTCAGCCCTGGCCAAATCTCCTGACCAGTAGTCTTACTTCCCTCCCTTGGTCCTTAAACACTGACTCTGAATAGAACCGGCACCAGCCCTACCCAGCAGCTCTGAGGACCACATGCTTATAAGAACCAAACCACCCATCCAACAACCTCATGCAAACAGTGTCTATCCATTTTCCCTTGATAATACATTGCAAGGATGCATCTGAAATCTAAGGAATCGGACTAGAATAAAACCCCATTAAATCTCAGGCTATAGAAACTGGGTCAAAATGGCATTACCATCTCTGTCACTTCTGTGAGCTTCTCTTTTCTCTTTTCCTGTCAAGGCTTGCAATGATCATGTTCATTGTGCTTTTACCCTGAGCTCTTCTCAACTGCTGAAGGCAGGGTAACCTCTGGAGTCACATAGACTAGTTCCTCTGGTTACCAGCTGTGTGGCCCTGGCAAAGCTACTTAACCCTTCTAGGCCTTAGTTTCCTCATTCTTTTAACTTTTATTTTTAGATAATTGTAGATTCACATGCAGTTGTAAGAAATCATACAGAGAGATCTTGTATATTCTTTACCTAGCTTCTCCCGATGATAACATCTTGCATAACTAAATATCACAACAGGGAAACTGACATTGATACAATCTACCTTCCTTAATTGTATTTCACCAATTTCACATGCACTGTGTGTATATTTAGTTCTATACAATTTTATCCCATGTATATGCTTGAGTAATTGCTACCACAGTCAAAATAACATAATGTTCCATCATAAGGATCCCTCTTGCTACCATTTTGTAAGTACACCCACTGTCTTCCCTCTTCCCTAACAACCACTAATCTGTTCTCTGTCTCTATCCTTTTGTCATTTCAAGAATGCTATATAAATGGAATCATATAGTGTGTAACCTTTTGATATTGACTTTTTTCACTCAGTGTAATTCCCTAGAGATGACTCAAACTGTGTATATCAATTGTTCTTCTCTTTCTACTACTGAGTAGTATTCTATGATACGACATACCACAGTTTAGTAAACTAGTCAGACACTGAAGTACATTTGGCTTGTTACTAGTTTGGGGCTATTATGAATAAAGCTGTGAACATTTGTGTACAGCTTTTAGTGTCATCATAGTTTTCATTTTCAGGAAAAAATGCCCAACCATGCAACCACCGGTTTGTATGGTAAGCACATGTTTAGTTTTGTAAGAAATTGCCATATTTACTCCACAATGGTTTACCATATTACATTCTCACCAGAAACGTATTAGTGATCCAGTTTCTTGACATCTTCATCAGCATTTGGTACTGTCACTACTTTTTACTTTAGCCATTCTGATAGGCGTGTAACTATATCTCGTTGTTTAACTTGCATTTTACTAAAGATGTTGAATATCTCTTCACATGCTTATTTGTCAACTGTATATCACCTTTAAGGAAATGTATGTTTATGTATTTTGCTCATTTTTTAATTGGATTGTTTTATTTATTTATTGTTGAATTTTGAATTTTAAGAGTTCTTTATATATTGTAGGTAAATTCTTTGTCAGATATGTGGTTTGTAAATATTTCCTCCCAGTCTGCAGCTTGTCTTTTCATTCTCTTGATGAAATGATGTTTTGTCTTTCATAGAACAAAAGTTTCTGATGTTAGTGAGATCCAATTTGTAAGTTTTTTTTTTTTTTAAAGAATCATGCTTCTAGTGTCGAGTCTAAGACTTCTTCACCTAGCCCTAGGTATCAAAATTTTTCTCCTATGTTTTCTTCTGTAATTTTTATAAGTCTTACATTTTACGTTCAAGTCTATATTCCATTATGAGGTAAATTTTCTATAAGCTATGTGTTTTGGTCAAAGTTCACATTTTTGCTTAGGAATATTCAAGTTCTCTTGTATTTCGATAATGGTGTTTTATTTATTGTTGAATTTTGAATTTTAAGAGTTCTTTATATATTGTAGGTAAATTCTTTGTCAGATATGTGGTTTGTAAATATTTCCTCCCAGTCTGCAGCTTGTCTTTTCATTCTCTTGATGAAATGATGTTTTGTCTTTCATAGAACAAAAGTTTCTGATGTTAGTGAGATCCAATTTGTAAGTTTTTTTTTTTTTTTAAAGAATCATGCTTCTAGTGTCGAGTCTAAGACTTCTTCACCTAGCCCTAGGTATCAAAATTTTTCTCCTATGTTTTCTTCTGTAATTTTTATAAGTCTTACATTTTACGTTCAAGTCTATATTCCATTATGAGGTAAATTTTCTATAAGCTATGTGTTTTGGTCAAAGTTCACATTTTTGCTTAGGAATATTCAAGTTCTCTTGTATTTCGATAATGGTATCACTATTCACTGAGAAGTTACCAAGCCCTGTGGGTCTCCTCCCATCTCCTAGTCCAGGACTTACTGTCTCTGTTCTGGATCATTGCAATAATCTTGTACACTCCCGCTCTCACCAGCCTCTCTTATCTCAATCTGTTTCTCTCCATTCTTTTCCAGAATCATCTTTTTAAAGCCACATTTTATCATGTCACTACCCTTCTTAAAGATTTTAGATAGTGTTGACCAATGACAGACAGAGACCTGGCTCCTTAGCTTGACATACACGGTCCAGACAATATAGCCACAGTTTTCCTTGTCTTCACCTCCACTTATTCCCCACATCACAGTACTTCGGCCACACCAAAGTGTGACATGAAAAGGTCTTTCAAAGATGCTTTTGCAGACACCATTTTATCCCACTGCTAAGCCTTTTTATCTACACCTCTTCCCTCGATCCTAGTTAAAAGGTCACCTTTTTCCATATCTTTTCCCAAAAAAATGAGCCCCGCACCTCCTCGGGCAGAAGTAATTGCACCCCCACTCTTTATCCCTCCCTATTACCTCTGTTCTTTCATCTGTAAAATGGGGCTAATCAAAAGTAATTTATCTTCTAGGGTTGTTGTGAGAATTAAATGAGTTAATACACTTAAAGCATAATAAAAGCATACTATAGACCATAATAAGTGCTCAATGTATTAGTTATTATTGCTGTTATAATTATTATATACCTTTGCTGTATCTCATGTAGTAGTTTATCACAGATGCTTTTTCTATGTTGGTTATGTACTCCTCTTCTCCACCAGGTTGTAAGACTTTCTATGGCATATATTACTTACTCTATGTTAGTACACTGTAGGTTCTTGACAATTCGTTGACCTGAATTGATTGTTTCAATTCAATTAATAAGCCAATTCAATTTAGAAATTATTTAACTTGTTTTCCCCCTTGAATCAACACATAATTTTATTGAACTAATTAGTTTGGCAATTGATGGATATCCCACCACTTCAATTTTGGTTTCAATTATGCTAATACAAGCCTGAAGATTAAAAAACTTGCTTTTTAAACTTTCTGAAATAAGAGATAATCAGAGTATTCATTCATGATAGAAAATGCAGGTCTCTTTTACTTAATGCTCCCCTGTAAGACAACACTGATTTCTTTTTAAGCAAAAAATTGTGCTGAGTCTAGTACATAGGCACTATTGGAGCTATCTTCACTTTCCATTAAAATTTTACTTTCTGCTCCTTCTTAGAAGTTGTCTCAAGAAGGAATAGTGCAGAAGAGTTAATATAGTTGATCATTTGGGTAAAGAATAAAAATACAGAATTCTATTAGAGAAAAGTGATGGAAATGAGAAGGATTTGGTGGACCACACTGAAAAAATGATACATTTCTAGATGGTGGTTATATAAAAATAAAACTTTCTAGAAAAGCAACAGTATACTCTTCTCCCATTGAACATAATTACTGAGCCTCTGAAAAAACCCAGAACCCCTCTGTCTCAGGATATCTTATTAGACAAGACAGCAAATTTTCTGTTTCTGGCCTACAAAAGTACCTTGACTGACACAGCATTTATAAGTGGATTGAGTCTCTAAGTCTGCCTAACACAGTGATTTTTTTTAAGTGGGAAACTGCAGGTTAGTTGGTGAAAAGTGTAGTCGTGCTTACAGTGAATATTCTAGAAGAGAAACAGTCAGGCTGCTGTGTACCTGGTGAGAAGGAGCAGTATACAGAGCACAGGCTCCAGAAGCAGGGAACCCAGGTTCAAATCCCACCTTTACAGCTCACTGGCTATGTGTTTTGAATAGGCAAGACACTTTATTTGACCGAATTTCAGTTCCTTCACTGTAAAATGCCCATGCTAACACCTACCTCATAAGTTTCTAGGGAGTATTAATTGCAATAATGTAATAATAAAGGACTTGTCAAATAACCCAAATCAATGTTAGTTTCTCTTCCCCTAATTAATCCTTTGCCAAGCTGAAACACTAACTCAGTTTATTAGACCATTAGTTCAGACACTTTCTTTCCAGCAGGAATTACTCTGACAGCAAGGCTGGTGTCAAGAGTAACTTCTACTGAAAATGCTCCAATCTTAACATTTCTATTGTGAATCCTAGCGTGATACAGAAAAGATCAGGCAGGGTTACTTTCAACCCTTGAGAAAATTGATGTGATGATAACCACAGTGGAAGAGTTTACACACCCTTGACTGTTTTATTCTCACACCTGGAAAAGGGTATGTGGGTGGAATTAATCGGCTCCGGTGGAAGTTTGCTTGTAGTAAGTTTTCCTCTAAATTATCTCAACATTTTCTGTTACAACATTTTCTTTCAAAAGCTAATCATATTATACTGATATCATCACCAACCTCCCAAATACAATTAACAAACTATTTTATGGATATATTATGTTTGGAGTATAACAACAAAACTAGAAGTTGGCATTAATAAGAAGTACTCTATTCTTGGCATAGCAATACAGGCTAGTGTAAACGTATTCACCTTTTACAATAAATGAATAGAAGTCATGTGTACTGAAACAGTCATTGATCTACTTGCACTCATACTAAGAGTAAGGATAAAAATGGTAAAAATTTAACTGGAAGGCAATTTGACACCAAAAGCCTTAAAAATGCATTTAAACATAGAACTAGAAATTCCATTTCTAGGAATTTGTTTTTAAAAATTAATTAAAGATTTATACAATGATTTTTCAAGAAAATTTTTCTTGTAGGAAGGAAAAACCCTAAGCATTCAACATTAGAAGATTAGTTAAATAATGAAATATCCACCCAAAGGAATACTATGCAACCATTGAAAACGGAGTTATAGAAAAACATTTGTTGACATGAAAATATGTGCATAATATTCTGCTAGGATTTGAAAGGCCATAAACTATTTGTACAGTGCTTTACAGTTTTTATAAAAATAAATATACTTATTTATAAAAGTTTCAATAACTACATACCAAAATAAATATGAATAATGCTTCTTTTCTTTCTAAGGACTTTTTTTCTTCTATTTTGACTCTGTACATTTTCAGCAGTAAGCATAAATTTATTGCATAGTAAAGGAAAATAAGTTTAAAAAACTCAAAAGAAGAATTACTACTTTTCAGCTAAATAGCAAATAGATTCCTTCATCATTCACTGTGTGAATTCTGAGCTCTGGCTTTTTGGATTTCCCCTAAAATCTGATTTAAGAAGTTGAAATTTAAGAGACTGAAGACAAAGTCCCGGAGCAAGAAGATCTTAGGGATGCTCTTTTAGGGGAGGTGACTATCCTTTTGTTAAAGCCCTGGGTGACTGGGTCTTCTTACCTACTTCATCTCACTGCTGACCATAAACTGGAAAACTGGTGGGCTCTGTTTCAATTTGGGGGTGATCTCTTTAGATCAAGCCCTTGCTTGAGCACTGAGGCTCAGTGAAGTTTTAGGCAACTTTTCTGCTCTTGCTTAGTTCTTTGTGGTTCCAAGGAGGTTGCCTTGAAAAGGAAAGAAACTGACTGGTGCCCACTTTGGGATGCAGCTCCTGCAGTCACCACCAGGTGGACAAAAGCTCTGGCCTCTATCAGAGCCTTGCCTGCTGCATTGACCTGGACTCTGACTTATTTACAATATTATTAATAATTATTATTGCAGATGTATGTATTGACCCTTTGCTATGCTTCATGCACTCTGCACTTTTCATACATTATTTTATTGAAACTCTAATAGCAGCCCTGGAAGATTAAAGCTATCATTATTCCTAATTTATAGATGAGGGAACAATAGCTAGTATGTAGCTAGTAAGGGGTAGAGTCAGAATGGGAACCTGGATCCATCTGGATTTTATTAGATGTCCCTTAACCATTTAAATGAGCATATTTATCATTCACAATGGGGAGGAAGTTCAATCGGGCATTCCTAGGTCTTCCTAAACCAGAATAGCAGTGATTCCACAAAAATACTAAACCAACTTCACAACCATAGGAGTGATTCTGCTTTGCAGCTGTGCCCTTGACTGGTGGTGGAAAGAACAACCAAGACATAACCAAGGGTCCTTGTGTGTTCAGCTCCACACTGACTGGCTTAAGCTTATCACTTAACCTCTCCAAACCTCAGATCCTTATGTAGAAGATGAGCTTTATAATACTTGTCTTAAATACCTCATCTGTGAGTATCAAAGGAGACAGTGTATGTGTAAGCACTTTTAAAAGTACAAAGAGCAAGGAATCTTGATTAACCCCTGCATGCAAATTACTTCTGTCCTCAAAACCCAAAAGCAGTGTAACTTTTGTATAGCATTTTGCAAAAGACTGAGCAAGGAGCTTTAGAAATACAGAAAAACCTTAATGCAAAAAAATCCCATGTGTAATGTTTCCCTATGTTTAGCATTCAATTTAATAAGTCCTGAGGAAAAGTTATTGACTCAACGTTCCCTTCTCCCACCTAATGCTCTTTGATTTAATGTTTACTCTCTAAGTGCATGAACTTTTAAATAGCAGGAATTTTTGCTGCAGGACTTAAGGCTCTCCTGTGACTTGATGTTAGGAAATCTCCTTAGTAATTTTGGTTTCTGCTCCCTGGGAGCAAACTAGAGCTTTGGCAGTGAGTTGATAGACATTCTGTTTTAACTTAGGATGATACTTGGCTCAATAATTCAAAAATATTATACCAAGGCTTAGGATTATACTTGCATGAAGAACTAACCTTTTTAAAAACTAATATCTGGGGGTAGGAGGAAGAAAGGGACTTGTCTTGACTATTTTTTAAATTGTAAAAGCAATACATGTCTATGTTAAACAATTCAAATAGTAAGAACACATACAGTGAAAGGTAAAAATGCACATTTCCATTTCTCATTGGCAATCACTACTGACACTCATATATATTTTGAAATTTTTTTATGATTAAATAAGCAAATGGATATATATACATTAACCTATTTTTTTAACACAAACAGTATCATTCATACTGTACGGTCTCCTCTGAAAGATGCTTTTTTTTCTCCTAAAAATATGCTTGTATAGTTTTTCATATCCACTTGTATGGCTCTAACAGTTTTAAAATCTCCTCTACAGTATTCCATTGCATAGATATACCATAAATTATTTAAGTATTTTTTGCTGGGTATATACTTAGTTGTTTATAGGTTTTTAATATCATAAACAATGCTGCAACCAACAATTCCACCACATGTCTTTGCTCAGTGATATGAGACCATCTGTAGGAAAATTCTTTTTTTTTAAAATAAATTTATTTATTTTATTTTATTTATTTTTGCCTGTGTTGGGTCTTCGTTGCTGTGCGTGGGCTTTCTCTAGTTGTGGTGAGGGGGGTTACTCTTCATTGCAATGCATGGGTTTCTCATTGCGGTGACATCTCTTGTTGTGGAGCTTGGGCTCTAGGCACGTGGGCTTCAGTAGCTGTGGCACGCAGGCTCAGTAGTTGTGGCTTGCGGGCTCTAGAGCACAGGCTCAGTAGTTGTGGCGCTCGGGCTTAGTTGCCCTGTGGCATGTGGGATCTTCCCGGACCAGGGCTCGAACCCGTGTCCCCTGAACTGGCAGGTGGATTCTTAACCACTGCACCACCAAGGAAGCCCCTGTAGGAAAATTCCTAGAAGTAAAATTGATAGGCCAAAAGAGATGTGCCTTTAAAATGTTGATATTACAAACTGCCATCTAAAGATGGCTGTACTAATTTACTCTTCCCCCCACAAGTGGTATGTGGGAGCCCAACCTTCACCAACGATGGGTATAGACTGTACAAGAAACCGTTAGACTGAGGTGCATGACATTAATGGTTCAGCGGACACTGGATTAAAATAAATATCTGTAGGTCTTAGATACCAAGAAACTGGAAATGCCTGCCTTTAAGTGTACTTACTGTGAATGGCCAGGCTCCTCGCTCTGAGAAGAAACAAGGTAGAAGTGAACTGAAGCTCATAAAGAGGGGCTTAACACTCATGGAGTGCTTACTGCATGCCAGGTACTGTTCTATGTGTTTTATTTACATTAAGTCATGCGTTCCTCCTACCAATCCTATGAGGAGGGTACTTTCATCATTCCCATTTTACATGCAAGAAAACTAAGGCACAGAGAAGTTAAGTACATTTCCCAATGTCATTCAGCTGCTAAGTGGCAGAGCTCAGATTTAGGAAGTTTGAGTCCTGAGTCAGGTACTTTTAACCACTTATGTATCTACCCCTACTGATGAGCTAAACACACTTATTAAATACCTGTTCTGTGCCAGAAATGATACTACACCACTTGATCCTCACATCAATACAAAGAATTATCCCCATTCCTCAGAGATATTAACATGGCTTGCCCCAGTGACAGAAGGAGGATTTGTACCTAGGCGTGTCTGATTCTGAAGCTTGTACTGATTCCACTACATCATGTCTTCAGAATGAGATGTATAAGGAGCCTAAACAGGAGTCATCTACGTGAATAAACAGAGCTTACCGGGGGCTGCAACACACCTAATCCTTCCTTCATCAGAGTTCTGTATGCTTAGAATGTTCATGCACTTTTAATAGTATGCATGTGATCACAGTGGCAATTTGCTGTCTCCCATAAAGTGTGAGCTCAAATTGTCCTGTGTGGACCAAAATTGAAGGCAGAATTAAAGTTTTCCAATTCCAAACATCAACCAAGCCCATTTAAGAAAAGTAAGCAGACAGACGCCCACACTGCAGGACATACATCACTAGACTACGGTAGCAACATATTTTTATCTCAGTGAGCAACTCACTATCAGTCCATCAGAAAACTAGGTTTGGCGCGGGTTCCTGAGCTTACAACTGTTATTTCCTTACTGTATACAGAAAGGACCCAAGGGAGATAAGAAAAGCGGCAAGAAGGAGGAGAGCTTAGAGAAGAAGCTTCTGGGCACGAACGCCGGCCAATCACTGCTCTGCTGCTTACCTGCTGTATGACTTTGGACAAGTTACTGAACCTCTCTAGCCATGTCTCCTCATCTGTAAAATGAGTGATACCAATAGTACTTAGCTCATTAGCCTGTCATGAAGATTAACTTTCGTCCAGGACAGATCGCTGCCCTGAAGCTTGAGAGTATGGTACAGAATCACCCAAGGCCACATAGACAGACACCCCTCCCTTTCATGTTGCAGTCTTATTGCTTTTTTCGTTTAATGCAATCAAGAAAACATACTGTCCTATATCTACGGCTGGAACAGAGAAGATTTCTACTCATCTTTTTTTTTTTTCACCTTAAAATACTTATTTTTCTTGAATTTTTGAATTTTATTTTATTTTTTTATACAGCAGGTTCTTATTATTCATTTTATACATATTAGTGTATATATGACAATCCCAATCTCCCAATTCATCACTACACATCTTATATAGCTTCATATTCTAGTGGTCAGAGTATGTAAATCCTGTATTTCTGCATCTGGCAACCCTAGTTATGAATGGGCATCAGATCTATGTTATTAACGTCACAAAACAAACACGTTACCAGAGCTTATCTTTTGATTATCACCGCTTGTTAGGCACCAGGTTGTCTGTATATGGCCATGCCGTAGCCTTTGGAGGTTAATTTGATCAGTTCCTCAAAGTTTACTTTTTTGTACCCCATGGATGCTAATGTAATATTACCACAAGTGTTTTCCAGCGCTACACAGTAAAATAAGAAAGCCTGGAAGAATATGCAAATTTTACTACTATGTTGTTCAGTTTTAAGGGCAATTAAATATTTGCTTTGAGCTCCTCATATTACATTGCAAATCCATAAAAAACTTACCATCATTTCTGTACCTAAAGCTTATTTAGCATTAAGTCTTTGCCATTATTTCCCTTTCACTGAAAATTGGGTTTTCAATTATACATCACAATCCTATATTATGTCAATTTATTTGCAAAGAAATTTAGTCTTTTTTTCTGTTTATGTTAAATCAATAGCCTCTGTCCCTTTGTGAGGCAGCGGCTTCAGTTTTTCTCTCTGAGAAGGTGTCTGCATCTCATGAAAACAATGTCAGCTCTTCGATCTACCCTGTGAACAAAGACCTTCAATGAAATGGGCCAGTCCTGCTGGCCAGGATCAGGTGTATAGAGAGCCAAGATGTCTTCTTAAAAAATAAAGTCTAGGCACTTCCCTGGTGGCGCAGTGGTTAAGAATCCGCCTGCCAATGCAGGGGACATGGGTTCGAGCTCTGTCTGGGAAGATCCCACATGCTGTGGAGCAACTAAGCCCGTGTGCCACAGCTACTGAGCCTGCGCTCTAGAGCCCACATGCCACAACTACTGAAGCCTGCATGCCTAGAGCCCGTGCTCTGCAACAAGAGAAGCCACCACAATAAGAAGCCCGTGCACCACAACAAAGAGTAGCCCCTGCTCGCTGCAACTAGAGAAAGCCCGCGCGCAGCAACGAAGACGCAACTCAGCCAAAAATATTAATTAATTAATTAATTAATTAATTAGAGTATAATAATAATTCACTCAAGCTGGCTGCCATAAATTGTGTGGGTCCAAAACAGGTATTTTTACATTTTAATTTAGAAAAAGGAACCTAAGTTCTGTCAGAATGGTTGGTGTCTATAAACATAGCATAGCTTTTGTCTTCTATGCCTTAATCTTTTTTCAAGGGATTATGACAGTGAATTAAAAATTAGGCAAAACTTGAGAAGCTGAATAAGCAGTGCTTGAGAGAGAGAAAAATGAAATAGTTGTACGTCATTTATTTGGGGAAATCAGTGAGGTGGTCCACCCACACACAGTTCTTGGACTCCTGTCGTTTTCCCTTAACAAGAGCCTCCTCCTGTCCATTTCTGGTTCCCATACACCAGCCTCCTGGAACCCAATTCAAACTTTTAAGTCCCTTTTGAGTACTCTCTTCCCTGAACCCCCTCCTTTAATCAATCCTGGAGTCCTGTCCACCCTTACTTCATATTTTCCCACATCTTTTCCATCTTTTACACACTGAGTTCAAGATCTCACTTCCTCTTGCCTGGAGTAGCAAAAGGCCCTCCTAACTGATCTGCTTGACTCCTGACTGCCCTCCATCCAGTGCAGCCTCGACACCATAACCACATTCACCTTCACACAAGATCATTTTCATCATGTCACTTCTCTGCTCCAAAACCTTCAGCGGAAAACTTACACTCCATGGCTACAGTTCTTTGATCGATTCTGAGTTATTTTTCTGGGCATATTTCGCATTAACCTCTTATATATTTTCTAAATTCCAGCTATATTTTCCATTCCCCTAATCACCCCCAAATCACCTCATTCTGCTTTTTCTGTATGAAATAGCTTCTCAACTCTACAAATTCCTACCCATCCTTCAACACCAAAATTAAATACAACCTTTCTATATATATAAATAAACACTTTTGCTATTCCTTAGCTGTAGTAATGAAATTCCTCCAGCTTTGGGTCCAGATTGACCACACAATCAGATCATACAGGGTCTTTCTGTGCCATAGAAAGAAGCTTGGAATTTATTCTCTAGGCTACAGAGAACCAATGAACAGTATTAAGCGTTGGAATTATAAGCCAGGGTTGCATTTAACTCAGATGATGCTGTGGCAGTGGAGAGACCTGAGTAGGATGGTAGAAAAGACACTAAAGATAGAAGGACCCATTAAGCAGTTACTGGATCTGCCTGGGAGAGAAGACTGAAAGAAGGGCATGTTTTGGAGAGGAGGATGATAAGCAAAATTCTAAGTGTGTTGAATATGAGGTTCTGAGGACTAGGGTGAGACTAGCAAAACACACAGGGTGTAGACTTAAGGAGGCACTCACTCTCAGGTGCCTACCCTGCACTTGCATGACCCTGAAAGCGAAGACTTCCTTAAATTCTTTGCCCCGGGGAACCTAGCTTGCCTCACCCTGAGTTCCGATGGTATATTCTGTATAGACATCACCTTTGCAGCCAAGGAGGTACACATCTCAGATCTCCCTTTGAGAAAGAACTTGCTGTTCAGTTGCAATAAGTGCAGATAGCTGACAGCCTCCAGCTACAGAACATTCAGAATCTGCCGCAACTTTTGAGTCACAGCCATGCCTTTCCTGGGAACCTCGCGTCGGTGACCAAGCAAGTTAGCGGTACTCGGCCTGGCCATTTCCTTCCAACAGGGGGCTCCTCTAACAGCCAGCCTTCCCTCTGGAGATCACCATCAAGTTGGGTGAGGCTGTGTCAGATCCGCATTGTGGTCTGAAGGCTTTCCCTGCACAACTCTGCTTCCTCCCTCTTTCATCTTTACCCTCCAATAAAATACTCGCTCAATAATTCTGTCTCAGCATCTGTTCCCAGAGGACCTAAATGACACATCTAGTCAGCAACTGGTCACACCAGTCTGGATCTGGAGTTAGAGACGAAGTGATAAGCGGAAGTGGCTTTGTCATGTAGTGGTTAGAAGGCTGGGTTCCAGAGTCTAGGTTTAAATCCCAGTTCATCCACTTTTGACCTTGTACAACCTTAGACAAGTTATAGAACTTCTCAGTATCTCAATTTCTTCATACACAGAATGAAGATTTTAATGAGTAAATGAGGACTATATGAGATAAAGCATTTAAAGTATTTAGCACAGTGCCTGGCCCACAGTAAATGCTCAAGAAATATTAATAAACATTATTGCATAGATTTTGAAATGCTGTTTTACAGATGTTGATAGATAGAATAAAAGAGAAGAAATGTTCACTTGCTCAAAGAATTTTCCATAGGATATAATAAGGCTAGTGAAGATTAACTAAAAATATTTCAAACTCAACCCTGTAATTTTTTTTTCAATTTCTCTTGTTGTTACTCCTAATGATTCCTCTTCTCCATATAATATCATCACCTTTTTTTCTCCTGACATGATTTGTTTCTTCCCATATTTCTTTTCCATCCACCCAATATGCCTATTTCTCTCCTTTCTATCAGCTGCTGCTAATAACCTCCTTCAAAACTTGGTTGAGAACTCACCTTCTCCAGTTTCCTTAATCTGCCTGCCCTACCCGTCCCAACTGTGATCATTCCTCTCTACTTGCAAACCCTAAGAATCGAAGCATTTTGAAGCTAGGTAGAACAAAAAATAATCTAATTCTCAAACTATGTTGAAGGTATCTATGCCTTCATAAACAATTATTAATAACAAACTAGCAGGAACAGCGTCTCCTCTTTCTTTAGCCAAGACCTCCCCCTGCCAACCCACCCATTTACTCAAGGCTAGGAGATGGCTTGGCAAAGTGATGGTCAATAAATGCTTACTTAAAGGATGAATGTTTCAGCTGTGGATGCATGGTCAGTCTACAAATTATATTTTTATAGCCTCTTTCTATATGTGAGCCTTAAAAAATGAAATGTTTCATAAGACAGTCTCAGTCATACAATGGAGAAACTATTGTATGGGGGAAGTGCTTTACAATCATCTTAGGTATTGTAGGTAATATAAATCTGCTTTATAAAAATAAAGGCCTGTTCTATCATCTAAAAGCCATTAGGAAATCATAATCAGAGACAGATGGCAAACGTGGCACTCTTTCCTCTATTTGGTACATATGATATTCCCTACAAAATGGCACTGAGTGTTTTCCTGTTACCACACAGCACCATATAAACTCAGAAAAATAAAACTTCTTTTTATGCCTATGAAACTAACTTCAAACAAAATAACCAACTTCAAAAGTAAGATGAAAGTGTTCTGTAATGTGGTTGAATGCAATGAATGTTTTCACATAGCTCATTATCTGTATATTTACATTAATGCACATTGCATTACATACCCAAAAAAGTACTACTAAATCTTCAGTCATCCTATACATTCAATTTGAAAGCTTCATCAAGTTATTCACATTCAAAGGCAATATTCCTACATCAAACAGGTCACAATAATAGGTGTATTTAAATATTGGAAATGCATAGTGCCTAAAATAAAATCAGTTACACACAGAGCAATACATGGGTATAACGTTAATAGCCAACACAGGTTTTTAATGGCTTCTAATATAATATGCCCTTTCAAGGAACCATTCGTACATATTGAAATGTATTTTTACTGCACTGCTTTGAGTAATTATGAATTGAACATGGCTGATAAAAATCAGCATTAAAATTTATGTAAATTCTTTTGGAAATACATATAATCCTCTTAAGTATGCAGCTCTATAAGTGATAAAATATTGGATCTCAAACACCAAAAAGTAAAGTGGTTTTCACACTGATTTACAAGAATATGCCTTTTTATTGTTACAATTCAGTAACTATTTTACCATAGTTTACAATCATCTCAAATTCAAAGCAAATCAAAATTAATTTGTTTGTTCTATAATCAATATCATGAAGCAAAAGTCATTAATAGCCAATATAAAATAAGCTATTTACTACCTCACTTTAAATATAGTGAGGAACTACAACAAGAGGGCATTAACACTATCCTAACCTGTTCTACTTAAGTTGATATTTGTTTCCATTTTCAAATATCAATACCTAATGCACACTTAGAAAACTCACTTGTGAAAATATGTTTCATTTAATTTCTCAGAAAACTGCTAATTCAACCTACTTTTGTTTGTGAATTCTGAGTTACTACATTATTTTCTCATCTTCACAACAATTAGTAATTATTGATCTCTAAAAAGCAAGGACAGGATGCAAAGTAAAATTAATATGAAGACAAGAAAGCAAATTCTACTGTACAAGTGAGCAATACTCAAGAAAAGTTGTTTATCTTAAACACATAGCACATTAGAGTCATAATTAGCTCACCACCAGTTAGAAATATACATACACATTTTTCAAAATAAGTCTTTTAAATAAAGTACTGCAAGCATCTTTCTAGCTTAAGGATTTGAAATAGCAATTAAGTCTGAACCTTAAATCATTTGTCTCTATAACTAGAAGAGCAAGTCCCCAGGATGTAAATCTCACCCAATGAGACAAGGGATGCTGAATGTATTATTAATTGCTAAATAATTTCTTAATTTTAGAATCTAGCACCCAACACGGGCAAATAAATAATGTGATTTATAAACCCACACTCTCATGCTGCTTTACTAGAGTTCAATAAACACATGCACATTCTAAATGTACAGTGTGAATGCAATTTCTACAAGCCAGGAAACATAGCAGGACTCGGTGATTGCCAATCTACCCCATCTACTTATTATTCAAGCACTAGTATTTAGAATACCTAAAATGCCTGCTGAACACTACGGCTCAACGTCCCCGTGGGGTTACTCTGAAGCAGAACCACATCTCTTCCCCTCAGTGATTACTGAGTTTTAAGAAGGCAGGTAACATGGGGTAGAGATTCTCGTGCAGCAGCAAGATAACTCTTCTCTCCAAATTTTCAAAAACCAACACTCCCTACACACACACACACACGCACACACACACAAAATCACCTTTTCTTGAGAAAGAAAGGAGGGTTTTTCAAATAGGTGTCTACAACACGCCGTTTGCATAGGGATGAAAAATGTATTTTTCCTCTACTTGCTGTGTAAGATGTTTACAGATCTGATTAGAAAACCTGGATGTACATAAAAAGTAGTGCTTTCAATGAGATTCCTTTAGTGAAATCTGTCTATGCAGACAAATGTGTACATAAATAATACATATTTATGCAAACATGCCTACATTAACAACACACACACACACACACACACACACACACATACACACACACGTACCTAGACCAATAATTAAGCTTACACGGTCCTCTAAGCCCCCTTTGACATTTTAGCATGCATGTTATTCAGAAGACAGATTTTTTAAAAATAATAAACAGCTGCATATAATGCATGCCAAAGTGGCATGTTAGAGGAGCAAATACATTACCAGACGCATTTTGAAGTTTCTGGAACACCTGCAGGTAAAAGGAGCCTGTAAATCGGTTGCTGGCACACGGTATTCCTCTGAATCCCAGAGCTCCGTGTGACTGTGGGGGAATGTGAGGCGAGTGTGAGGCTGGAAACCTTTGAGTTGAGCTCACTCTAGGCATCAGAAAGCCTCAAAGAGGGGAAAGAAAAAGGCAGCCCAACAGACAGCTAGATGAGAAACTTCTGGCACCTCTCCAGCTCAGGAATGAATTCTCTGTAATTTGGAGACGTATAGTGATGGAAATGAAGAGAAACTTGGATTTAGTGGGGAATTTGCTCAGCCATGCAGAAATGGGCAGGTAGCAGTCTCTCAGCTCATTTTAAAACAGTCATTCAGGAACAAGACGGAATCAAAAAATTAACAGGCATCCTTTTGCTGAAAAAATAAAAGGTACTCCCGCCAGCTTCCCAAGATGCCTTTACAAACTTCAAATGGATCATTCCATCAGCTATTTGTTGCACATTTTATTAATCCCAGTGCAGAGGTAAACTGGAAAATCTAATCCCTTTTATGTAGAAAACTGGATTTATTGCTTCCTTTTACAATGCACTTTAGTCATATAAACACATAGATTTACTTACAGAGTTCTCATTTCTTGTGTAAAACCACTACTGTTTGGTCCAGATAAAATGCTGAAAGGCTTGTTTGCAGCTTTTCAAGGAAGTGGAGAAAAAATGTTTTAATACTCAGAAGCCGAGCTGAATACAGATATTTAAATGTAGACTCTGAAGCAAAGAGAGTATAAAGGAAGCACCCTGAGCTATTAAGTGGCACATAAGACATACGGTTATACATGAGCATTGAGCAGGCAGGTGGCTCAAGTCTATAAATATATACATAATTAAGGATAGGAAGAAAAGAGCTTTGGCAAATTAAGTTCTTAGAGACAATAGCTGTGATTTTGTTTAGGCTTACAAATAGGCTAATAATTTCTGGGGAGCACATGTGTTCTTCACCTTATCTGAAGAACTCAACTCACGAATAGAGAGCAAGGTTGGAAGCCTCACATGCTGGCAATCTATGTTCAAACGTAATGAGGGGAAGGACGATATTACCATGAAGAATGTTGTCATATTACATTGTGCCTGTGTGGCTTAACTACTCATCCAACCTTGCAAATGGCCATTTGCCTGGACTCAATAGCAAATGTGCTATCGATGGGAGGGTGGAGGTGGAAGGCCGATTTTATTTGTTTTACTACCCATGCACCTTTGGGAGGCTCCGGATAAAATGCATGGGCTGAGAGTGGGAGTGATTCTTTTCAAGCCCACATTTATCTATAATAAATTCAAAGTAGAATTGATGATGACCAATTAAGCTATTTATTATTTTAACTTTTGAGGTCAAGGGCAAAACAGTGTTTATGTTTATTGACAGAGGGTCGATAGCAAGACGGCTGAAGATGGCGGGGCTCAATAAACACATATTGACCAAGTAGCTTCCCGGCCTCCTCACATTCTAGGGCCCAGTCCTTTTCGTCTAGGAGATCTTTTCTTATCTCTCCACTGCCATCTGCTTCATCCATCCATCCAACACATGTCTAGTGAATTAGACCCTCCATCTGATGCTGTGGACACTTAAGACAAGACCCTCCCTCAAGGAGCTTACCACTGCCAGGTAGTACCGCAACAGGTCTCAGGAAGGGAGGGGCACATCCAAAGTACTTACAAATCCCCAGGCTCGCCACAATCTCTTCTTCCATTTTGGATTCACTTTTGGTGGGGAGGGGCAAGCAGAGTTTGTTCAGGGGCTTTGGGAAATTATCTCCCCAGGTGATTCTGATTAAGTCCCCTCCTCTACCCCACAGGAGCAAAGGTAATTCAAGACGACTGTTATCAGCCTTCTAGTAATTGAGAGGAGGGTGTCCCATCCACCGCTGCATATACACTCAAGCTACAGTGCCACTCAAGCTAACCTGCCCTCTGTGTCTTTGCTCATTCCCTCCACTGTGGGGAAGGCCCAGACTTAATCAGTGTGCCCTAGAGTCTGGGTCTGCGGGTTCTGAATGGGTCTGGAAGCCAAAGCTAAAGGCAAAAGAGAGCCCAAATATTTTGGTTCATTCATATAACCTCTCTGGGCCTCTGCTTCCTTATGTGTAGAATGAGAGGGCAGGGCAGGCTTTGAGTCTGCGATTTCTCTGCCTAAGCCAAAATGTACGAGCACCCTCTCTGAGGGAGTCAGTTCTATGCCACCTTGGCACCTACACAAGAGCAAGCCTGAGGTTGGAACTCAGAATTCCTCATTCTACCATCTCACTGCCTAAAGGTACCTACTCAGCAAATCAAATTTCACGAGGGTGAATCTTCAGCCTGAGGAGCTGGGGACCCAGCATTGTACACGTTTCCTTCTCCACTTCTCCATGGATGGACCACTGAGGAATTCAGAGCACGGAAACAAACACGTCATCTTCTGACTCTCTCCCTCCTTGCTTCAGCAACTGCCTCAGCTCCGCTCCAGACGCCCTAGTGAGTGGTGGTTCCTGGAACCTTCAGGCAGAGTGGTCACACAGCCAGAAGCCAGGCTGCCACCTGGCCCCCGACCTCCATGGCTGATCCCCTTCTAATGAGTGTGAGGGCTTGAGGAACTGGGCTTAGGGCTATCTAGAACAGCTCCTCCAGGCTCTGCTCCTAATCTCTGGTGGTGGAGGAGTATCCCAGGTCACTCTTCAGAGGTATAAGAAGAGAACAGCCACACCATCCTCAGTTGGCCAGCCTGCCTGCCCACCTCACCCCTCCTTGATTTTCAGCACAGGCTCATTCTATGTCCCACAAGTCCACCCACGGTGACAATAAGAATAGCTCAAGGGGGAGGGCTCACTCAGCCTCTTCTCCCCACTGACTGCTCTGAGCTCAGCAACACCTGCATTCACTCAGGAAGAAACCAATAGTGGAAGGTATTTTGAAGACAAAGCTCATGTGAGCAACTAAAATATAAACTTCTTCATGTAACAATTCTACTTAAAATTAAATGTCTTCTATCTCCTCTAGTTCTCTAGCTAAGAAAATCAGAAAAGCTTGGCCTTAAAGCACAAAGAGAAGGAAAAGCACAAATGTTCGAAGACGGCAGCACTGCAGAGAAGCTGGAGACCCAGACCTGAGTTTGAAGACAAGATTCTCCGCTCAGTGGGTCTTTGGGTAAGCCATTCAAGTTCCCTCATACTGCTTCCTCCTTTGTAAAAGAAAAAATACCTACCTGATCAAGTTATTTCTAGAGTTAAAATTTTAAAAGTGCCGGGTGCATCATAAGTTACTCAAGAAATAGTAACTCACATTATAATAATCCAAAGTGTCCAGTCACCTTCAATACCCCCATTAACCTGTGAGGACAGGGACTATGTCTTAGTCACCTGCCTCATCCCTAGTTTGCCATGTGCCTCCTCACCCATTACACAAGTTTTCTTTGAGCATCTACCACTCCCACATTCCCAGGTAGGTGCCAGGGACACGGCAGTGGACAAGACACAGGTGGCTCCTGCCCTCATGTGGCTCACAGTCCAGTGAGGAAGATGAAAATTAAGTGATAACTAAAACATATAAGTTAAATTAAGTGCTAATTAAAATATATCCCTGCTCAAGCTGCCATAACAAATATCATAGACGGGATGGCTTAAACATTACAGATCTGGAGTCGAGGAAGTCTGATATCAAGGTGCCTAAAGGTTTGGTTCCTGGTGAGAGCCCTCTTCCTGGCTTGCAGACAGCCACTTTCTCACTGTAGTCTGGTGTCTCTTCCTCTTCTTACAAGGACACTAATTCCATCATGGGGGCTCCACCCTCATGACATCATCTAAATCTAATCACCTCTCAAGAGTCCTACCTCCAAATACCATCACATTGAGGGCTGGGACTTCACCATATGAATTTTTAAAAGACACATTCAATCCATAACAATATATAAATGAATTAACTAATTAGTTAATGATAATCTTTTTAGTTTTATTTTTTTGTTTATAATAGCCCAGACAATGTCAAGGGCACAAATGGAAGAAAATTTGTGACTGCTTCCAATAATCACCTTCAAACTGGGGTCTCAGGGCTGATAGGCTGGCCCTCATCAAGTAACAGGTTTCTCCCCAGGAGCTGTCCCCTGAGACCCATCAGACTAGCTAGCCCAGGCGGCCCTTTGATCTGTCCTCATGGGCCCTTCCATCCCACCAGCAAAATGTTCTGGTTCCTGGCCTCATTGTTTTACATCCAAGCTGTCTGAAATGCAATAACGTTTTTTTAAACAGCAACCAGGATTTAATTAAAGTTCCAGGGATCCAGCCAAGGATATTTTTCTAAAAGAGAAGCAATATCTGTTTTGGGAGACAGAACATTTCATAACAGAGATCTCATATATTTCAATGAGTGATAAATAGTGACATGTACTGAACCCTCAGAGGAACCAGACCGCAGAGTGCATGTGTGTGCACGTGTGCATTTGTGTGCACGCGTGTGCGTGTTTAATGCTCACCCCGCCTAATGAGGACAAAGTCAGGGAGACAAATGCACTCTAGTTACTTAAACCATTCAGATATTTAAGGCAGACAGTTAATGGAACAACATTAGAGCCTGTCTCTTAAGGGCAGGAGGTTACCTTTTGTTCTCCCTGATGATTCCCTTTGATTTAAAAGGCTTTGGCTACAACACTCCCTGCAAAAAGCAGTAGGTAAGAATTCAACTTCTGCAAGTGCTGGTCAGCAGATGTCTACATACACCTAATCCAGGGAGCGACCACATGGGATACTTCAATTCCACACAACTCATGCTCAGTGGCAAAGGAATTTAAAATAGAATGAGGCCCCAATATCATAACTGTGAGTTTGGCAAGATTATTCCACCTATGAGTTTTGTTTTGCAAATTCATGCTTGCTGCATGGAAAATCTCTGATAATCTCCACCCATCAAGACAGTCAGGGGCTACAGAAAGTGAGCTCCAAAGCCACACAGCTTCCTCCATGAACCTGAAAAGCCTCGAGTGTGGGCAGGGGTGCACCCGTGTCCATCTGGGGCCCATCTGGGGTCCTTAGATACTGTGAAACTGAGGCATCAGTGGAAGACGTGTTAGGAGCTGGCAGTCCACCTCAGGTAGAAGGGCTGGAGGCTTGGAGGCTTCTTATGTCTACCCATCCCCAGAGATGTGGCACTGCCATGGGGCCAGCAACCACAGATGGTGCTCTGCACAGACAGGCAGGGACAGACCGCCATGGGTCTGCATGAAGCCTCATCCAAGACACAGGCTGGGCACCATTCCTGAGCCTGTGGATGTGGAACAGGAAGCTGGGGGGGGAGGTGGTATTAGTCCCATTTTCCTAACCTTATGGGTGTTATTTATCTGGATCAAATGGCAAAGGATAAGGAGATGATTTTACGAGAAGGTAACAGTGTCATGCTAGATAGACATCTCAACCCTAAACCCTTACTCACCTGAGAAAAAATTGATATGATTTCCCCGCCTCTGGTAAACCATCAACAATTAGGCTGAATTACCCCCAACCTGGCTTTTTACAGTGATTCCAGCTGGTGATAATAGGTATAAAATCATAATATAATACACATGCACATGTAATTCTGTATTTACCGTTATATATTTTGCTGTAAGACAAATATATTGTATTCCTTAAGTGACAACAGCAAGTGACAATACTTTCAAGCTCTGAAAGGCTAGCCAGTGGAAGAAAATGGGAACAATGTGCAAGCACCACCCACAGAAATCCAAGGTATAGAAAGTGAGTGACTAGGAGTCAATTAACCAACTCAGAATAAAGAAGTGACATCTTTGAAAGTCACTCATTCTCAAAATGTGCAAAATATGGGGGGTTGACCCTCACTCCAAGGGAAATGGGTCCAAGTAGGGGACGAGTACTGGACCAGGAGTCAGAAGATCCAGGGTCTCAGTTGCTGCTCCATCACCTAGCACTGTGACCTTAGCCTCAGATCTCCCATCAGTGCAGTGGGGATTATGTCTGCCCTGCCTACCCTATAGCACTGATGTATGGAAAACACCACCATGTATATTAATTTATATACCAACTGAAAAACAGTATACAAATGTACTGTGGTTTTATTGCCCTACCTCAGCCCAAGGCATCAGAGTACCACTCGTAAATCATTACTGTTCTGTCCACATAAGTCTTAGCAAAGGGAGAAAATTCCTATAAGAACCTGAAGAGGGAGTCAGTGTACAGAGGATTAAGCCATATGAAAGAGAGAGGCAAGAAAATCAAACTTCCCCCCATGCCTAATAATCCAGCCCACTCAGGGGTAGTGCACTACAATTAAGTGTTAGGCTTCCAAAGAGCCCTGTAGATTGACTATCAAAGTTTCTGCTCAACTGAACTGAAACTTTGCAAAGTGGCCACCATTAAGACTCACCAAGGAATTCCTCATATACACAGTAGTCGATGTCAGTTAACCTTTGTGAACATGAAAAATAAATGCAAAGGTTGAGGAATTAACAAGGAGACAAGCACAGATGCCGGACACAAGCATGATGTTACTGTAAATGCTACAATCACATGGTGGTTAATTTTAGTATACTAGAAATGGCTCTCGTGATAAAAGATCTTTTCTAAAAATGGAAGTGCATTAAAAGTAGGGGCTGAGCCTAATCTATATTTTCCCCTATAGCACTCTGATTAGTCCCACATCTGCACTGGGAGTGCAAATATTTATTGAAGATACCATATTGGTGCCTTCTGAATGAACGCTTGAAGAATCAGTAAATATACTGCATTCAGCTGTGTATCATTCAACTTCCTTAATTGAAGATTCAAGCAAAATTAATTAAATTCATAAGTTATGAAGACATCTTTTCCCCTTAGAGGGAAAAAAGGATTTATGGAGTATAGAACAGAGTGACAACAACATCACTTGAGTCCAATAGCAGCCCCAGGGCAACAATGCAGTTGGAAGCTGCCCCCGCCTCTCCTTGGCCTACCCCTCTTCTCTTCACATCCCCACTTCCAACCAGCAACATGGGGGGCCTCACAGGCATATATTGATAAGTTGAAACTCAGAAGACAAGTGCAAGTTCTGTTCAGACCACCCCTGTCCCATGGCCCAAAACACCCCCACTGCACACCCCTTGGGCTTAGATATGTGCACACTAGTTATGCAGTCCTGCCCGTAAGATACTGGACCAAAGGCAGAGGTCTTCATGAGCTCTAGAAATCACCTTGGGGTCATTTAGGTAGGGATTTCTGGAGTCTGGTTATGGAACCATGTTCTAAGAAAGGGGACCAGAGACTCCAGGTGGGCATGTCCCCTTGGTTCCTCACTCCTTCACCTAACAGGAAAGGATACAACCAGAGAAGGACACGAGTCAAGCCTTCTAAGACTCAGGGCAAGGACTCCAGTCGCCCAGATCCAAGGAGGTAATCCTTGAGCCCATCACCCTTCCAGCTAAACTCTCTTCTCCCTGTGATTCCTTTAATGGTAAACTTGATGAATAAGTAATCTACATCCACAGTTCATTTTTCATTCAGCCTCTTTTTTGTTAAAGCCTTTAATTTTGCAGCTTCTCTCATTATAATCTGTGTCCTCACTACCCAGTATAATTATTTTCTCTAAGAACATTCACAGCATTCTTCTTTCCAAATTCAATCACACCTGGCAGGTTCCCCTACCACCAATGCACCCTATTTTAATGGCTAACATCATTCTCCACCTGGACCCTCTCTAGCCTTGTTCTGCCCCTTCCTCTTTAATTTAATTTTAATTTCCCTTCCTCTACATCAATTCACTGGAGGTTAAGTACTGCTCTGGACCAAGTATCCTTCTAACTCAACACGTAGATGTTCATCTATTCCCATGGTTAGCTGATCCCAAATGGACTTGTTCAATTTTCATCAACCCAGAATGCTTCTCTCTCCCTTTGCAGCAAACCAAATCTCTTTTTTGTTTTTAAACACTTGAAGCTCATCTTTTCTATAAAACATCTCCACATTAAGTCCACTCAGACCTAACCCCTCCAGATAATATATAATGATGCGAAAGCTGAGGGTCTATCTCTGAATGGGTATCACGGAGGAGCACACAGAGATGGTAAAGCAGGTTCCTCTTATTTGCCAAGCCTAACTGTTTGTTATTACCTATATTCCCACAGTCATGTTTCTCACAATTTGATGTACACAGGAATCATTCCAGGATCTTATTAAAATGCAGATTCTGATACAGTAGGTCTGGCTGGGACCTGAGAATTTGCATTTCTAACAAGCTCTCAGGTGATATTGTGTTACTGTTCAGTAAGTCACACTCTGAGTACCAAGTGCCTAGAGAGCTGTATTGCAAAATTTTCTGAGAATGAGTTCAGATTTAGCAGGAGAGAGTGACATGATTGATTAGTATTGTCTGCCATGAGCATGGGAAGACAATGGCAACATTGATCAAATGATCAGTGATTCATTAATTCAATGATTTATTCAACAAAGATTCACTGAGCATCAACTATGTGTCAGGCACTATGAACACAGACAGAGGAGGTCCCTATGCCCATTGAATTTACATTCTATTAGGATAGAAAGACAATTAAAAAGCAAACAAATAAGCAAGATAATTTTATATAGTGGTAAGGGCTGTGAAGGCGATAAAGGCAACGAACAGGTGATGCAGAGAGGAATTGGAGAGGGCTGCTTCCAACCAAGTGGTCAAGGAAAGCCTTTCCACTGAGGTGATGGTTGGGCTGAGGTTTAACAAACAGAAACAACTCAGACATTTGCTTACTAAGAGAACAGCCTCTCATCAGTGGGAACAGACAAAGCAACTGCCCAGAGTCAGGAATTGGATGAGAGTGCCGCATATTTGCCATCCTCAGATAGTGAAAAAAAAAGCATGGGCTTTGTATTCAGGTAAGTATGTGTTCTAATCCCAATCGTCTCATAATGGCCAAGTTATTTAACTCATTTTCTGTTAAAAATTTTTATTTCTTCCTATGTATCAAATGCTTTCCTAAATGTCAGAGATAGGTGAATAAGGCAGATGTGATTCTACTCTCATGAAGCTTCCATTCCAGCCCTCTTAACCTGTTTCCTCAGCTATAAAATGGGTTAAATAATACTGACTTTGCAGAGTCATCAAATGAAAAAAAGTTTTGAAAATTTTAGTATACAATACTTAATAAGTACTCAGTAATTACTAGAACCCCTATCTTCCCTTACATTTTTGGTAATATAATGTTGACAAAGTTTATATGCCTTTTGCATATTTAACATTGATTTTTTAATCTGTTATATTCTTTCTCTTAGATTATAAATTCTCAAATTTAGGGAACACAATCTTTTATAACAGTTTGGCACCTTGGAGACTCTTCACACAATTCTTCAACAAATATTTTACTGAGTGCCAAATAAGTAAATAAATAGATCATTGTTTGGTAATTGTGTTATAAGGTAAACCAGAGCAAGATAAGAGGGGAAAAGAGCAATGAAGGAGGGGAAATGTTATTATACTTAGACTGGCCAGGGAGGCCTCACTTGTAAGATCACATTTAGGCTGAACTGAGGAGGGAGTGCAAGCCATGTGAATTTCTGAGAAAAGAGTTTTCAAGCCGAGGAAACAGCCAGCACGGAAGTCCCGAGTGTTCAGTGTGTTTGGGGAAGAGCAAGGAGGCCAGTGTGGCAAATTCCTTCATTTTATAAAAGAGGAAATTGAGGGCTAGAGAAATAATTTTGGCAGACCCAAGTGTACCAGTTAATTTTAGCTGCTGTAACAAAATGACCAAATACTCAAACTCAAGAGAAATATATGTCTTGTTTATGTCAATTACAATACCAGTATTCCAGAGCAGCAGGGGACTCTCCTCCAAGCAGTGACTCAGAGACCCAGGCTCCTTCCATATTGTCTTTGCCATCTTCAATACCACGTTTCCAGGCTCGTTTTGGGTGTCAATCTCTGGTGTCGGATAGGAAGAGATTATAGAGGATCACATATAAGAGGTTAATAATACACCAGCCTAGAAGTGGTACACATCAATTCCACGAACACTCATCCGCTATCATTTAGTTACTTGACCACTACCGACCACAAAGGAGACTGGAAAATGTAGTCTAGCAGGAAGATGAGAAAAAAGGATTTGGTGAGCAGCTAGCCAGGCTCTACCAGGCCAAATCATCTTCCTCCTAGCCCCTTACTTTCTTCCTTTGCAAATGCGTGCGTGAAAATACACACGTGTGGGTGAAAATAATGTTCTCTATAAAGTGGTCTCTATCTTAGTGATAGTTGGTGCTAATAATAATGAGACATGAGATAAAAGAATTTCTAGTTATCTGCTACCAGCCAAAACACATTCCATTGTCAAGTAGTTTAATCTTACTGAGATGAGAACACTGGAGAAAGAGAGATACATATAATGGAGTGAAGGATAAAGCAGAGATATGTTGTGATGGGGAAGGAAGATTGCATAGAGAGAAAATCTATTCATTAACACACCACCTCCACTGGTTCATAAGATTTAGCTGCAACTTGACAACCAGTTGTTCTCTGAATTTTCTCACTCTATCATTCACATCAGCAAGATTGTTGTGAGGATCATGTAGAGATTACATATGTAAATACAAAACTGAGGTATCATTGTTGTTATAAAATGCAATTATAAATAATGGAAAGAAAATATCAGTGTTAGGGAGGCAAGAAATTAAGACTCATACAACAGAATTGGGTTACTCTACAGAAAGTCTTTTTCAATATCAGAAACAGTCCAATTAAAACTTTCAAAAGCAATACATATCTAAGAAAAACATGATTACCAGGGAATAAGTCAGGATGTAAATAATTACTAACGAACAAAGTCCGTGCTTTGAAAACTCTACCCTTTCTTAAACTAACAAGGCAAAAAAGCCTTTTTAAAAAAATAGTCTTCTTTAGTTTTAAATTTCTTAGGATAGGCTAAAATTATATAATTAAAGTCAAATGAACCCATCCCATACAGACATTCACAATTTGAGATGAATGAAAGTGGTCCTTTGACAGAAAATATAAATTAAAATAAGGTTGAATTTTATTTAATGCTCATTAATGACTAGAAAACACCATGTAAATTAAATCTACCACTGATTTTAAATTGAGTCATGCAGGTAACAACTTGAAAAATCCCTGAAAGATAAAGTCATAAAAAGATTAAGATAACCTATAGCAAAAAATTAGGAAAGTGCCTATCAACTTGGAAAAAATAGTAAGAGCTGAGTCGAATCATTTCATTTAATAAATATTTACTGAGCACCCACCATGAGCACTTTATGCTGACCACCTCCTGAATATAACCCTATTAGCCCCAGATTTCTGAAAATAGTCATAATTCCCCAAATCTGAGCATGAATTTTATAACCTTACTTGCATCTGGCACCAAAATTTTGCCTTCCATAAGGGCAGGTTAACGATGATGTGGAGAACCGCCCTGGCTTTGGGGGCATGCTCGATGGAGTTAAGTGGTAACGGGTAATATATGGGCATGGGGTACACACAACACAAAGAGAGAGATCCTTTCTCAGAACTCATTATAATTATTTCCTGTTCCACTGATTTGCCCATTAATCATTGATCATGTGCTGCCTCTGACATTTCCTGTCTGGTCAATCTGTATTAATACATTATTCTTTTGCTGGTTTAATTTCTTCATCTTGCCTCTCTGAAAAGAGAAACCATATATAAAATGTTTTGACTTATTTGAAAGCACTTTTGCACACAGTAGGTGCCAAATTGTAATATCTGTTGATGTAATGGTTGAATTCAGAATCTGTGACTCTTTTTAGATTAGGCCAGAGCAAATTAAAAGTAAATCCAAGGTAGAATAGTCTTCTCCCTATAATTGAGGATCTGAAGCCTCTATTGGAAGTATTGAGGTTTTTATCAGTAATTATAGGAAAAGCTTTGAGTAGAAGGAAATGCAGGGATAATGTGAAGAGAATGGACTGGGGGAGAGAAGGAAAGAGCAGTGGATTGTAAAGCACATCACAACCAAACTTCAATAAAATCCACCTACCAAAGAGTTGATTAATATCTCTGTAAACTTCCCACCCAAATACCAAAAACATATAAAAGATTAAGAGTGAATGGTCGGTCAGAAAAGACTTTTAATAATACCATCCTAATTGTAAAAAAAAAAAAAAAAAAAAAAAAAGATTTTGTAATTAATTAAAACCTTTGAAGTGCAAATATACGGTCTCCAGAAAATGTTAATTTATATAATGAGGTATATTTGATTTTAAAATGAATTGATAATCACCTTATAATCAGTTCATATTTCGTTCAGTATATAATTTTATTTTTAAATGTATAAAGACGTAAGTTTGAAGAAAAGACTGTATTGGGCAGAATAAGGTCCCCCAAAGATGTTCACATTCTTGAAACTGTAACTTTGGTACATTAAATTGCAAAGGGGAATTAAGGTCGCAGATGAAATTAAATTTGCTCATCAATTGGCCTTAAGATAGAGTTTCCTGGATTATCCAGGTGAGCCCAGTGAAATCATAAGGGTCCTTAAAAGTGGAAGAAGTAGGAAGAAGAATTATGTCAGGATGATGCAATATGAGGAAGACCCAACCAGCCTGAAGATGGAAGAGGAGGGCCATGGGCCAAGGAATGCAGGCAGTCTCTAGAAGCTGTAAAAAAACAAGGAAATGGATTCTCCCTGCAGCTTAAAAAAAAAAAAATGCAGGTCAGCTGACATCTTGATTTTAACCAGTGAGACCCATGTCAGACTCCTGACCTTCAGAAATGTAAGATAATAAATTTATGTTATTTGGTAAATGGAATATTTATAAATGGAATTGAATGTTTATAATGAAATATTTCCTGCCATATGAATAAACAAAGTATGTCACAGTCACCAATGATTGCAGCCCTCCAGCGTGAGCTAGTGAGCCCTGAGGAAACTCAGGACGTGAAAATACAGGCCCGAGATAGCTAAGGTGTATATCAAAGGAATGATTTCAGTGAGCCCATACTCTTTGCATCTTCCCATACATAGAAAAGCGCTACATTCCTTAACTTGAGATATCTGGTTTTCTTTATTTAACAATAGTCTTTTGATGTTCCCAATCACCTGCTCTTTGTTGCAAAACTCCTATGTATCCTGGCTCCCTGCTTCGTCTCCCGGGAGCAGTTTCTCAGAGTTGTCTGAGACGCTGTCTCCCGGGCAGTCCTCATTTTGCCCCAAAGAAAACTTAACTCACAACTCCCACGTTGTGCATTTTTTTTTAAGTCAACATATTTTAACACTAAGTTTGTGGTCACTTTTTATAGTACCTATATAATACAAAGGCCAAACATTTTTAGTCTTTAGACTACAGTTTATATCTCAAATGCACCTTAAAAAATGTAAGGAAATAAAATGTACGCTTTTAAAAATAAGTTTGCAGCATCAATAAAACAAGTAAATCAAAGACAAGAACAATAAAAGTAACAATAACAATAAGACCCAAATAGAATAATATTTATTTTCAAGAAAAAAACAAACAAACCTAAAACTCAGAAGCATTTTGTGATTTTAAACCTGCTTTCTTTGGGCAGCTATGTAGCTCTTTTTCTTTCACAGTGAGGTGTAAATTGTAAAATTCCTTAAGAAAAATGTGATGAAATGTGTCTCAGAGAAAATGATAATGTGCCTTAGCCCTCCACCCCCGCCCCCAGTGGATTGCTTTGGTGTGGCCCTAAGCCCTACTTTAGCTTTAATTTTAAAGAGCATAATACAATATTTGCTTCAAGTTCTCTGATGAGAAGAGGTACTATACTAGGAATAGCAAGCAGGTAGACTCTGACAAGGTCGAAATAAACTGTTCCCAGGGTAACAGCAAAACTCCAGCTGTTTATCACTTCATCACAGGCAGTGTAGCAGGGGTGGAGGGTGGGGGCAGGATTCACATGTATTGTTATTGCTAATTGCCGATGTTGAGTTGAATTCAGTCTTTTAATTTTGAGAACCTCCAAAATGCAAATTCCGCATATGCTGTGCTCAAATACAAATAAGTATATACAAATAAGCAAGCAGATAATGTAAAGGGAATAGTAAATCTAAGAAGGCAGGAAAGCAACATTGCTCCATTACCAAAAGCATGATCCATAACTCATTATAGCAGAGTTCAGCTAGACCAAGCCCTAAGTTGACAGGTTACCTCTAAAAAGCATCCCACTTTTGTTGCTGTTTTAATTGCAGGGAGAGGATGTTTGGAAAAGAATGGGGATCAGGAGACCCAGGATCCAGGGTTGACTTGCCCAATAATTGATCTTTGTGAAATCTAGGTTTCTACTTTGAAAATTAAGGAGATTAAACTAAGTTAATGTGTTCCAAAGTTTGGGATCTATAATGGTGGAAGTAGTAGACGAGTTGGTAAAAAGTTTTAAATAATATTGAATCTCAAAGTAAGAAAGTTGTTTCCGTTTCAATGCCCTTTTTAACTTTTCTACAAAGGTCAAGGATAATGTCTCAGCTTGTTGCTAGTAGAGCTTTGACACCTCCCTAATAAAAGCAAATCTCCTTTTTTAACAAAGAGAGGGCAAGCCTTAAGTTCAGAGCCTTCCAAAGACAAAGTCATTAGTTATAATTAACATATTGTTTTACCTTTATTGTATTTAATTATACTTTTTTTTTCAATTTATGGCATATAAAACTGATTTCATTTATATATAAATAATAATGTAATTTATTTAAATAAAAACAAGAAGTTGATTTAAAGAAAAATATTAACTAAATAATATATAAGTGCTAGTTACACAGGTATTTTTAAAAATCTTGAAAAGGAGGTATCCAACTGACTTGAAGTTTGAAAAATGGTGAATTAAATCATTTCTAGGATCCTTTCCCATTCTATCACTCACTCTCTGAGCCAGTGATCAGAAACCTTGCCTCTACTATCAAGGTAACTTACTGAAACACTTCCTATTCCATTTAGTTGCTAAGATAAGTCTCGGAATTGTTCTATTATTGAATTAATATATACATACCTCATTTCCAGAAAAGAAATAATAATTGCCCAAAGCCAGGAAAAGCAACATGTGTCTCATTATTGTGTATTGATTGAATAACTGGATCCTTGCTTCTCTTACATAAGGATGTTTATGGACCTAAAGAGAATCCTAGATCTAAAGCCACACCTAAGTCAGTGTAAACATATGGTTTCCGTGTTTATAGTTTATACACCCTTGGGAATGTTAGAAAGATAAACCTCTTCAGTCATTGTCTCAGAACTCAAGTTCCTCCCAAACCATGCAATACTATTTCAATACTACTTGAAAGCTCAAACCTTTAAGTCAAAGGGATATTTTATTACTGGCATGCATTATCTATCTTTGCCCAATCAGGAAGGTATGAGAAGGTGGATGTCCATACTCATAATCTGCCAACCCACTTCTTGTGGTATGAATCAGGAGAAAGGAAAAGGCGGGGTAGGGGATGAGGTGGCAGAAGCCAGGCCAGACAAGAAAAGTCATGAAAGTACAGGAACTGCTCTGGGCCTTGCAGGGGGGATGGCTTGTTGTGTGTATGCTGGGGTAGGGAGTAGGGAGGGAGTGGACACACAGTAAATTACGGGGCTCAAAGGGGAGGCATTGTCCTCCTGAGCAGAAATTAAGTAACTCATGTTCCAGGCTGGCTGGGTCAGCTACTTGCTGATATGTGACATTGGACAAGTTAGGGTTAGGGTTCGCTTCCGTTTCCTCAGCTATAAAATGGAGCTAATAATAGCTATCTCACTGGGTTTCTCTGGGGATTATATTAACATTAAGACATGTAAGTGCCTACCATCATCCCTTCAGCATAGTATGTGTCCTATATTGTCCATCAATGTAGCACAACTATGTTGCACCATCTTTATCTATTTGCAGGTCTTGCCCTGCCTCACTGGTCCCTTAAAAGACAGGAACTGTGCTTTATTCATTCTTATTTGCAGAACCTTGAACAATCCTTTAAGGTCTGACTAGACCTTAATAAATTCTTCTTGAATGAATTCATTAACAGACCAATGCTATTACAGTGATTCTTATCACTATACAGCCCAACTACTTTTAGAGGATACACTAATGCATGTAATCATTAAAACTGGAAGAAGGGAAAAGGCTTAACTCATCCCAATAGGGCTTGAGTATTGTTTTTATGGAACTGAAGGAAACAAATTAAAAGCACATATTGTGCATTAAGGTGAAAAAAATGATAAAGAGAAAGGAGTGGGGGATTGCACAGAGTAGTACTGCTTTGTGCCAAGAATTTTAAAGCACGATCTGGTCTTTCATACACATACTGCAAAGATAATTTCTTCAATAGCCCTTTATTTTTCCCAACATTACTAATTAGCCTGATGAGAGGGACTTAGCCAAGCTGGCTAATACAGTACAGAATTTGGATAAGGACTTGATGAGGGACATTGTTCTCCAACAGCCAGCTGAGAGGCTCCCTGTCAACATATTTAATAGTCTCTCCAGCTTTCATAATTCTGCCACCTCGGACTCTCAGAGCTTGTTTCCCAAACACGATGCAACTTGGACTTACTCTCAAGTTAAAGTATTTTGAAAGGTCATGCCAAACTTCTTTTCAAAAGAAAATATATTATTTAACTTTATGATTCTAAAAAGGCAATGATGATTCTAAGGAGATGATGTAATAAACAATATTTTTAAAGTATATTTTGTAAAGTTAGTTTATCTCCTATATAACATAGTCTCTCTTCTTTCTTTGATGGGGGAGGGTATTTTAAACAATACTTTGTCTGAATGCCCATAGGTGACTAACTTTGCTGGTTCACTTTGTTTAAAGCTGAACCTAGAACAACAAAAACTCTCATTCACCTCCTGGGATCTAATTAGTGGAGAACTTGCACGCTAAAAAAGTCATCTCCAAACACCACAGGTACTTCATTTAAATCTCTAATTTACCTCTCATGTTTGAATTACCAGACAGTTCTAAAAATGTGCCAGTCTGAGGTTGTTGGAAACTAATATGGCTTAGTATTTTCTGAACTTGGCTTTCAAATTCAGTTTGCAGAAATTTCATCCACTTGTTAATATGACTGCAAAAGAAAATGGATATTTTCTCTTTGCTTACTACTATTTCCTTCGCGAAAACAAGGATGCAAAGACTCCAAAACATCAAACGGACCTACTGCCTTTTGGAATATGTAATCACTCTTTACATCTTTTCTGCCTTATCAGTTAATCAGTCTTTACATTAAACAATACCAGGTAACAAGAAGTAATGAAGTCCATGAACCTAACTTTGATCCATTACAATAGCCTTGATGTAGATTCAACTGCAGTGTTGTTGATTTATTATTTAAACTTGACTTGATCTTTAAAATATGGTAGTACTGAAGGTAGCAATCTTAAGTAAATTGCAAAAAGCTTTGAGTCTACTGATATAAAGTACATGTGACTATTATATTATGTCATTTGCTAATAAGACTACAGTTGAGTTAGTTGGTTCCCCAGAAACTCCTAACTTTTATTCCTATTCCTAACTTTTGAAATGCCAAGTTTCAGACATATTATAAATAGCCTGTATGAGAAAGACTTCTGATGGCTGTGATTAATTCAGTTCTGGGCACCTAGGTGTAAAAAAATAATATAGCGTTTGATGACTCCCAGTGTTCAATAAATTGTTGTATCAGTTTGCACAAATGGAAAAAATCTTAAAACATTTTTTAAATATAATTTAGATATTTCTAAGAAGCATTCCCATAAAATGAGTATCATGGCATAAGTAATAACAAGCATAACTGGAAGGGAAAAGCACTTTTATTTTTCTAATTAACTTCATAACCAAGTCTGATATCTTTCCCTAGGATATTTGATTCCCTTTGTTTTGCTTCTAATATCTACTGCTTCAAACATAAAACTCCTTCACCTAGCAGGGAATGATTTCAATTGCATTTCAAAATATGAATTTCTCTCTCCTGGGTTCTACACCCTAGAGCATTTCCTATTTCTGCATTTTTCAAAGCGAATGTTTGGGCAATGCTAAATGTCTCCCTCCATGTTGAACCTCACAGTCTCATATGTTTGCTAGGAAGATAGCTGGAAATAATTAAGATCCTCAAAACCATTTCCTGGGTACTCAGAGTTCTGCCACTCAAACTTTTAATTACAAACTGACATCTAATAAAGCAGAATGTCAGAGAGCTACTGCAACTACACTCGCCTTGCAGTTTTACTGTAGACCTTACTATATCAAAAGGCTGCCTTGCCAATCATTTTTAATTAAATACAAGGCAAGTCCTCCCAGAGCAAGAATTAAAATGAAAGTCAGCTTTTCAGTGGAGCAGCTGTGTAAACGGGTTCTAAAATTAGCCTAGTCATTTCCAAGCTGTGGTTTACAGCTTCAATGTGTCTTCTGCAGCCCATGTCGGGATGAGAAAATGAATTTTCTCAAGAACATCCCAGTCATTTTGGGTTCAGTCCATTTTAATGGTGTCATAGCTAACTCAAACCTCTCAGTCCTAAGCAGTCTGGGTGTAGGGAGATGTGATCAAAAAGTGCCATCTGAGAAAAGTGTTTGCTTTAATTTAGATGGTGTTGACAGACCAACGGGTACTGTAATAAAACCACCTGGTCTCTCCCCCAGGGGATGTATAATCTAAACAAGACAAACAGGGATATAATGAACAACTTGGGCTAATAGGTAGTAGCTAGCTTCAGATTTCAGACTTCCTGTTCTTTATTAGAACAGTTAGGAGCAACTTTTTCAATTCCAATTTCTAATACTTGTTTTTGCAGGGAAACAGTGGGGGTGATCATAGAAAAATTTCATGCATGACAGGGTAGCCATTATTCCTCTCCTCACCATCTCCAAAAAAAGAAGAAACCTGAAATGATTTCCTAACCCAAACTCCTGCACTGGCTGCTGGCTGTCCTAGAAGATTAAGGGGCAGCGGGGAGAGGAAAGATGTGGAGGACTGGAGCAAAGGAGAAGAGGAAGCAAATGGTGTTGGCATTGAACGACAGGAGAACATTAACAAGAATCTAATTTATACCTCTGAGAGCATTCAAATCCATACATAACCACAAATGAATGATCATTTTGCAGTGAGCATCTGCCTTTTGTATCCTTTATTACTGGTAATCTAATGTTGTTAATACATATGGCACCATGAGATTCCTAGATATGAGGGGACCAGACCTTGCAGGATCAAAACATTTTCACAGAAACAGGTATTCTAAGGCTGGGAACCAAGGATTATGAAGTCATCTCTGACCTAGAAGAGAGAGTCAAAAAGGTCAATAGGGACAGGGAGAGGGAGGGTCATGTCAAAATAACACACTGGCCAGTGCTGAACCTACACCAAAAACTCAGGACCAGGAGCTCAGCCCATTCACAGCGAGTCACCCAACCACCTGCCTAGGTAGGAACTGTTCTTGTAGGTTCCAGGGGATCTCAATGGTGCCTTGCTGGGATCAGAGAATTGTAAAGCAGCCATTCTGATGTGTCTATGGTGATCTTTGGACACGTTGCTTTAAAATGCTGTCTATCTTATCAAGCAGTGAGCACCACAAACATTCTAGGCACTCAATTTATTTTGCAAGTGACCTGAAAACGGTGAGCGGAAGTAGATCTATCATAAACATAATGAAACTTTGATTTCCAGGCCCCTGATTTGCACCACCCTGTGATATCTGGAAGTTACAGAACGTTCCAGGTGGAGAGGGAAGCCAAGCTGCAATCACAGGTTTCTGGTATATTTCCCAAATAGATCTCAGAAGAAAGGGACCAGGACCCCCAAGTTTCTATTACTTTGTTGTGATTTCTTTCTTATCCAAAAAAAAATTCACTTTGATATTTAATGTATTCACAGCTTCATGTTCTTTTTCTGAAACAGCCCTCAAACTCACATTCAGGCCCCAGAAAACTTGGACGTGCCCCTCATGGTGATATTGAGACCTTTCAATATGTTCTTGTCAGCCTGTCATTTGAGAGGCAGTATAGCTGGGGTGTTGTCAGGAAGTCGTTATTATTACTTTCAAAAGTGTCTTGGTTTGAATAATAAATGATGTGGCCACTCTAAGCATAGCATAACAGATAAGAACACAAAGTGGATGAAAGCACTGAGTTTAAAAACCAATCACTGTAATTTACAGTTTGGGGGAGTTATTTAACTTCTCTGTGCCTCAGTTTCCTCATATGTAAAATGAGGACATGAGTACATACGTCAGAGATGGTTATAAAGATTAAATAAGCCCAAATATGTAAAGCATTTAGAGCAGTGCCTGGCACAGAGGAAACACTATGTGCTAGGTGTTTGTTGTTATTGTTGTTAGATTATTAACTCCTAACTTTTTTAACAAATCAATTAAGTATTTATTTATGAGAAAGCAGTGTGCCCATAAATAGCTAATAATCTACTGGTGGTATTGTATAATCACTGATTAAAAGATATCTTTATTGACTTATGATCACTTTTTTCCAGTCTTATTGAGATATAATTGACATATAACATTGTATTAGTTTAAGGTGTACAACATAATGATTTATGTTGATATTGCAAAGTGATTTCCACAGTAAGCTTAGTGAACATATATCACCTCACAGTTATAATTTTTTCTTGTGATGAGAACTTTTAAGATCTACTCTCTTAGCAACTTTCAAATACACAACACATTATTGTTAACTATAGTCACCATGCTGTAGAGTACATCCCCGGAATTTATTTATCTTATAACTGGAAGTTTGTACCTTTTGATCACACTCACCCATTTCCCCCACCCTCCCACCCCCTGCCTCTGGCAACCACCAATCTCTTCTGTTTGTTTGAGTTTGGTTTTTTTAGATTCCACATATAAGTGAGATCAAAGAGTATGGGTCTTCCTCTGCCTTATTCACTTAGCATAATGCCCTCAATGTTCCTTCCATGTTGTTTCAAATGGCAGGATTTCTTTCCTTTTTATGGCTGAATAATATTACATTTTAGATACAGATATGTAGATCATACTTTCTTTATCCATTCATCTGCTGATGAACACTTAGGTTATTTCCTTACCTTGGCTATTGTAAATAATGCTGCAATGAACATGGGAGTAGAGATATCTCTTGGAGAGACTGATTTCACTTCCTTTGGATATATACCCAGAAATGGGATAGCTGGATGATATGGTAGTTCTATTTGTAATTTTTTGAGAAACGTTCATACAGTTTTCCATAGTGGTTGCACAAGTTTACATTCCCACCAGCAGTGCACAAGTGTTCCTTGTTCTCCACATCCTCACCAACCCTTCCTTTTGTCTTTTTGATGATAGTTAAACAGGTATGAGGTAATATCTCAAAGGTTTTGATTTGCACTTCCCTGATGATTAGTGATATGCATCTTTTCGTGTTGACCGTTAGGATGTGTTCTTTTTGTTCTGTTCTGCTCATTTTTATTTTTTATTTTTATTTATTTATTTTAACATCTTTATTGGAGTATAATTGCTTTACAATGGTGTGTTAGTTTCTGCTTTATAACAAAGTGAATCAGCTATACATAAATGTATATCCCCATATCTCCTCCCTCTTGCGTCTCCCTCCCACCTTCCCTATCCCACCCCTCTAGGTGTCACAAAGCACCGAGCTGATCTCCCTATGCTATGTGGCTGCATCCCACTAGCTATCTATTTTACACTTGGTAGTGTATATACGTCCATGCCACTCTCTCACTTCGTCCCAGCTTACCCTTCCCCCTCCCCGTGTCCTCAAGTCCATTCTGTACATCTGCATCTTTATTCCTGTCCTGCCCCTAGGTTCTTCAGAACCTTTTTTTTTTTTTAGATTCCATATGTATGTGTTTGTTCTGCTCATTTTTAAATCATATTTTTTTGATTTTGATTGACTTGTATGAGTTCTTTATATACTTCGGGTATTAACCCCTTATCAAATATATGATTTGCAAATGTTTTCTCCATTCTGTAGGTTGCCTTTTTGTGTTGTTGATGGTTTTCTTTGCTGTGCAGAAGTGTTTTAGTTTGTCGTAGTTCCACTTGTTTATTTTTGCTTTTGTTGTCTTTGCTGTTGGTGTCAAATCCAATAAATCATCTAACTTGTTCTTGAGTTCAATTCCCTCAAGGCATACTGGGAAGATCATTTCTTTTTGTGGAACTTATTTTTAATTATTATTAAGAACAGCAAACATGCCTGTAGAAAATTGTTTTATACAAAATCACTTTGGGAATTACCGAATCCCGTGTAATTGCTCCAGGAGAATAAACTAAAATTAGTGGCTCATTTAGAGGTAGAATTGAATTCAAGATAATAAGAATGTTCCCAAAGAGAACACTGTCCAATTATAGCATAGACAGGGCTAGCTTGTGAGGTAGTGAGCTCCCAAACACTGACGATATTCAAGAAGTGACTAACCAACCACCTAGAGATGTGGTACCTGGATTCTGCATTGATAGATGATTCAACTTGACGACTTCTAAGGTCAGGCCCAACACTCAGAATCTACGTTTTTACCACATCTTATACTGAACAATTTCCTTCTCTTTACCACATACTCAGCTCTCTTCACTACTACATTTAGCATGATGGGTTTAACACTCTCTACCCTGAGGGTTAGAGCGTGGCCTGTTAATTCACCCTTGTCCTTGTGAAAGAAAAACTTCACCAGTAGAGATTCAAAATTCACAGTAAATGCATAGAAAATACAAAGACTCTCCAGACTTCAAAATAACAGAGAAAAGTAGAAATGTTCAAGGGGTTCAAGAACTTTGCAATGAGGAAAAGTTTTAAATATTTAATGTGCCTGGCAAGGTCTTTTTGGGAGAGATTAATATTCAAATGCAGTTTGTTTGCATTAAAGTATTTAAATGCTATGCATTTAATATAAAATGCATAGTCTCACTTCTTCCCTGATGCAAAATCGCATTGGGAATTATGTGATCATGCGTAATTTGTTAAATGCAAATCATGTTTTAAATATTCATATACCATATTTGCATTTTTTTTCCTTAATCAGAATTTTCAGAAGGAGGAGGGGGAGCAAAGCAAGAACAAACTCTAAAATACATTCTACTGAAGACACCAAACAAAATAAAATAATATGCATGGTAGACAGACAAATCCCTGCAGCTACTGACAAGACAAACAGAGAAATCTGCACAGATTTGAAATGTGAGGTTCACATCAAGGTATTGATCATAACCTAGAAGCCAGGTGGGATCTTGGGGGCAGTTGGCCCTACCCCTTCATTTCATGAATGAGAAAACAGAGGTTGAAAGAAGAGAAGTGACCTGCACTTTGGCAGACCAAGAGGAAACAGATGCCAGTGAGATTCTATGATGGATGTCCAAACAATGGGGATACACTGTGCCCTATATTTCTTCAATCTTTACCTAGCCCAGCCCTTTCTGAAAACTCATTAAGTAGGCTCAGTGGAATCCAACAGCTGAAAATTAAAAATCAATAAGAACACTAACTGCCTAATAGATAAATGATAATGTCCAATGCTGGCTGGGATGCCCTGAAATATTTTCTTACATTGCTGGCAGCAGTTTGAATTGGTATAACCTTTTGGAAAGCAATTTGGCAAACTTCATCAAGAGTCTTAAGTGCATTAATGTCTTTCTTTCCAGTAATTCCAAATCTAAGTATCTAAATGCAGAGGTATAATGTTTAAACTGAAAAAAAAAAAAAAAAAAGTCTGTGTACACCAAGGTTTATCACAGTATCATATATTACAGCCCAAAGTTGGAAATGGCTCAAATGTACAGCAATGAAGAAACGACTAAGAAAATTATGATTTATTCCCCACATTAGAATATCATATTATAATTTAAAATGACAGTTACATGAAGAGTCTATGGAACTTACAACAAAATGTATTAAACAATGTTTTTAAGGATGACTGAACCCACAGTCTGGAAGAAGAACTTCATAACATCTTCTCATATTAACTTGAGCATAGATAATTAGAACAACCAAAAGCACTCAGAAGTCTGATGTCAACATCTAGTTTCTTTTCCTTGCTAAGAAATGCCTTACGCCTGTTGCTCTAAAACTTCATTGTGAGCATCACAAAGAATTCGTCAAAAATTCAGATCCTGATTGTTGGGTCTAGGACAGGGTTCAGGAATAGACATTCTTAAACAGACATTCTTAGTCCCTGGGGGTCAAGGAGAAAATTTTTTTCTCTGCTTCCTTCTGGATGTCTCTTCTGCCAGGCTTCCTGAATTCTCTCATGTGTCTGCACCAGCAGACTGCTCTGTGCTTGGGGGAATCCTTTCATTAGGACTTGTACCTCTTCTCTACCAATGCTCTATGTATCTCAGTTCAAGATTAAGGAGGCAGAGTTACAGTTTTATTGTCATGACACATTTTCTGTCATGTTTTATTGCTTTAACAAATTTAAAAATGCATTTTCAAAAAACTTTAGAGGGACTTCCCTGGTGGTGCAGTGGTTAAGAATCCGCCTGCCAAGAAGATCCCACATGTCGCAGAGCAACTAACCCCGTGTGCCACAACTACTGAGCCTGCGCTCAAGAGCCTGCGAGCCACAACTACTGAGCCCATGCACCACAACTACTGAAGCCTGTGCACTCTAGGGCCCATGTGCTGCAACTACTAAAGCCCATGCACCTAGAACCTGTGCTCCACAACAAGAGAAGCCACCACAATGAGAAGCCCACACACTGCAAAGAAGAGTAGCCCCTGCTCGCTGCAACTAGAAAAAGCCTGCATGCAGCAACGAAGACCCAATGCAGACAAAAATAAAAATAAATAAATAAATTAGAAAATAGATGCTTTTATAGAACCATGCCCAGAAGTAACAGCAAAAAAAAAGAGTCAATAAATAAGCTACAACAAAACTATAATTTGAATTAACTTCCTGGAGGATGCTAGAAGAAAAGAACAAATAAAAGAATGTTATGAACGATTTTTTGATGGGATTTTTATAATACTTAACATTAAGGTTTTTGTTTACTAATGGAAAAGATCCTACATTTTCCCTCTGAATTTTACATATTTCAAGTACTACATACAGGAGAAATTATTTTCTTTGGAGAAAAGTAAGTAACATCCACTTTTAACTGTATGATGGACCAAAACTAGATACTCTAATAAGTAAAACTATAGATTAACTTAAACAAACATATTTTGTAAGGCATTTGGAGGCTTAGGAGAAATCCTCAAGAACCAAGAGGGAAAAAAAGAAAAATGATGAGCTGAATCTTGCATGGTGCCAGGCAGCAAACACAAATGAAGAAGCAAAGTCAGAGGATTTTCCTGGAGCCAGTGCTGATAAGATATCTGGAATGTTGCCCTTGGCCAGGTGAAGGATCTGAACCCAACACACCCACTTCAAGCAAGGACTCATAAAAGAGGCTGAAACATTCCGAGATTGGCAATACCTCCTGGCCCTCAGCAGATGCAAACTCAGATCCTCTCTGCAGAAAAACAACTAACATTTAGGCCCTCAGAATTTTCACAGGGTAAGTTCAATTAAAGCCCACCAAATACACAAGGAAACGAGACTTCATGAGTATGAGTCAACAGACTGAAAAAAACAGACCTACTGTATAGCACAGGGAACTCTCCTCAGTGCTCTGTGGGGACCTAAATGGAAAGGAAATCCAAAAAAGAGGGGATATGTGTATACGTATAGTTGATTCACTTTGCTGTACATTTGAAACTAACACAACATTGTAAAGCAACTATACTCCAATAAAAATTTTTAAATAAATAAATAAATAAATAAAATTGGTTAAAAAAAAAGTTAAAAAAAAAAAAACCCCTAAGAACTTCTGAAGTTGAAATTATCAGATGCCAAATATAAAATAAATACCTGAGTATAAAATGCTTTAAAATTTAGAATAAAACAATGAGCAAGGAACAAGAAACTACCAAAATTGACCAAGAAAATTTGAAAAACAAGCAGAAAAAACCTTCGAATAATCAATAAACTTCTGAAATTGAGCACTTAATAAATGAGTTATATAGTAGATAAGATACAGCTGAAAGGTGAGAATTACAATTGATAAGTAGACATTACAGAATACAGTTTGGATGTTCCATGATCAAAAATATAAAGGTGACATAACAGACAGATCAAGATTAGATAAGCTATATTTAACTGGCGTCTCAAAGGAAGAGGATAGAATGTAGAAGCAATTTTTAAAGAAATAATGGTTGAGAATTTCTATAACTGATCAAAAACATTTTTTAAGTTACCTATTGTTACAGAACAAAAATGATCTGAGAAGGAAGGTCTAAGTTGCAAGAAGGAATGGTAAGCGAAGTAGAAACATAAATGTAAATCCAAAGAGATATGATAGTAACAAAAACATCCGTAAAGTCTGGTTTTAACAGCACAAATCAAAGAATGATATAACGGGAGATGTTAGCATGTGAGTCAGTCAGGAGAAGAGGGACCAGCTTGGGAGTGTCCTTTGGTACCTCATGTGTGCAACGGTAGTTCTTTTTATTTTGCAAGGGGGCTTGACATACTAATTAGACTCTGTTAGGTTGTTAATTATGCAATAAGAGTTAGAGAAAAAACACTAAAAGAGAAGAATATAGTATATAAGGTCAAACCGTGGAGGGGGGAGAAGTTGTAAAAGGTAAATAAATAAAACATAAAAAGAGGCAGGAGGGGAAATACAGCATAGACAATGTGGAAACTATCCACATATCAACTCTAAGGAAGATGGTTGAAATAGCTCCAGATATTATCAGTAATAAAATAATGTAAATAAAATTAACTTGCCAGTTACAAACACAAGTGGTCTGATTGCAAAAGAAAAATCAAACTATATCCTATTTACAAGATATATACCTAAAAGAGAAGGCTACACACAAAGGTTTAAATTAAAGTACAGAATGAGATATATCACACAAGTACTAACCAAGAGGAAACTGGGGTAGCTATACTACTATCAGTTTCAAAAAAGAGAGAGACTTTAAGACAAAAGGGATTATATAGCAAATTCCTTCCCTAGGAAAACAGAGCCTCACCCAGGGAAAAATTGCTGGAAGTAAAAAAAAAAAAAAAAAAAAAAAAAAAGACACTGAATGTAATGAAGAAAGAAGTTTCAAATACTATACAGTGAAGAAGAGTCCAGAGAAGGCAGAACTCAGGAAGTACTGAACAACAAAAATACTACTGATACATCTAAAGGTAAGAGCATTTCTTTTAAACACAATGTTTTTAAAGCTCTAGGAAAAACAGGGCTGGAGGTAGAAAATCCTGAACCAGATTTTTCTCTGAAAGACAGAGGAAGAGCTGTAGAGAAAAGCCAAATATTAAGTATCTTAGGGTAACAAAGAAGAACAAGCCTTTAAGCTATGAAGCTGTGAAATCTACTCTGGACAATCCCCATATGCCTCTCAGAAACCCTGTCCTCATAGCCCAAGAAAACTTACCTGACTTGAATATGAAATGAATATATCCTTCAATTCCATACTATTATAAATGATTGCTAGAAAAACAGATTAAAATGAGCTGTAAAATATCCCAACAGACAATGAGAACAAACCAGAAAAATGTGAACTCAAACCGGACGGAAGCTATAATCTAATATTTCAAAGTGAGCTAAAATAAATCAAGAAAACATAGTTTTAAAAAAATAGCACATGTCAGAAATAAATGAGGTCATAAATAAAATGACTAGGCAAGAGAATAAAATGTGAAAAATTATCAGAATCACATAGAATCAGAAAAAAGTCATCAAAAAGAACACGAGAGAAAACAGACCTCATACAGAAAACGAGAAAGCAGTAAAAAGGATCCGAGAGAAAGAAAAGGTAGGCAAAAACATGCTCAAACATTCATATAATTTGAGTCTCCAAAAAGAAAACTAAAGCAGATGAAACTGAAAAAAAAATTTTTTTAATAATAATTCAAGAAAATATGCCTGAAATTTAAAAAGACATATCTTTATATGAAAAGGGCACATCATGTACCCAAGGACAATCCCATAATGGTTAATATATATTCTTGTAAAACTATTAGACTTTTAAAAAGAGGAAAAAATTATTTGGGCATCCAAACAGAAAGACTAGGTCACACATGAAGTGCAGAAAATAAAATTGACATCAGACTTCTCAACAAAAACATTTTATGGTGAAAACAATAGAACAATATTTTTTAAGATATTCCAAGAAAGCAAACATAAGCCAAGGATTTTATATGCATCTTTCCAGAATAAATGCTTCAACCAAATAATTATGAACATGCAAGAATTCAGAGATACTGAGTCCATGAACCTTTCCTGAGTATTCTTCTGGAAAATGAGCTTCAGACAAATAAGAAATTACTGGGAAAACTTCAGTATAAAGAATGGACTGAGCACTGAATCTATTTAACTGTACAACTAAGGTTAAAAAACAAGGATAGGGCAAAATAAATAGTATGGAAAGTGTCGTATGCTCTGACAATGTAAAAATAATACAGCTAACAAAATAGGAGGAAAGGGGGAAAATATATGGAAACTTCAAGAAATTTCAATAGCATTGGTAAAGTTCTTAAACAGGGAATGGGTTCATGAATGTTCACTTTATTATTATGCTGTATACTGGACATATGTGATACCTACTTTAAAAGTTTTTTAAAAGAGTGTCTGAAGCGTTAAGATGTCATCTCCTCATCCCAGATATCTGTAAATAAATACTGCAATATCCATCAGAATTCGTAAAATGGAATAACTTTTACCAATGATCAGCCTTCACAAATGGGTCACTAATATAAATTTAGGCACTTCTATTACTAATGTAAAGATTCCAAAAGCAAAGCTGCACCGATTAAAACAATGCATCAGCAAGCAGCCATATATATAGGGCAGTTGGGAGCAGGAGGCAGGTTAAGTCAAAGATGAGGGAATTGAGTTCTTAGAGAAATTAAAATTTTTTAATCTTTTGTGGAATAAGGATTTTTTCTTCAGAATTAAAATGGGCCTGATATTTGGAAAGTCAAGCCAATTGCTATAGCATTTGCTTTAAACCATGCCTCAAAGTTGTGGAAATGGAAGGAAGCCTGGAGCAATGGAAGTTCTCCCTTGTGGGTTAAGACAAGTACCAATGCTCTCCAAATATGTCTTAGTAATTAGTGGCTGGCATGCTCCCTTCAAGTCTGTTGCTTACCATCTGTGATGTTTTCTACTAGCCAATTTCTAACTCCTCATTAAACAAGAGGACTATTCAACTAAATCATATTTTGAGCTATTGATTACTAAGTCAAGCACTAGTGTTACAAATGGGGGCCATACTTCTTGATCCTTGGCTTCTGTGAAGAAAGCAGCTAGAGAGATATATAAAAGAAAGTTGGTGTACCTGGTGGACAAATACAAGTGGGTCTCGTCTTTCATATATTTGACTTTTGGAAGAAAAATGCAGTTGCAGAAAATACATAGGCCCTTGCAAAACTGCCTGCATGTGCATATTTTCATACTTCAGCTGAGTAATAAACATTTAAATCTATCACACCATGGCACTGCCTGCTTGCAGCCAGTTCCATTTTGGCAGTCACCATCTTTGTACAGCAATTTGTGTAATTATGTGAATACTTTATTGCATTTTGTCCTTATTGGTTTACAAACAAGTGGAAAATGTAAAATTGAAAGTGCTGATACTAGTGATAGGAAGTACAATTCTCATAAAATAAATACAATTGGAAAAAACTTGGAAATCACTAGGTGTGCTGAAAACAGCAAATCTTAAGGCTCAGTTGGTAGCTCACTGGACTCAAGCCAGTTGCCTGTGTCTTCAACAGTGAAGGCAAATAAGAAAATTAAAGAAAACGCATGAAATGCTAGCACTGTATTATCAAAGATAATGTCTACAAGGAAAAGTAGAATCAGAGATTTTATGTATTTTACCTCTTTTATAAAACAGTGGCAGTGGTAGTGGTTGTAATGGTACTGACCATTACTCCCTGTCAAGCTCTAAGTTGAGTACTTTATATACCTCTCTGGCTGAGTCCTCTCAGTTTTCTTCTCTATTCTGCTTGACTTCTAAATGCTGGAGAGCTCACATCTCAGCCCTCTTTTCTTCTCCCTCTACATCCACTCCCTACAAGATCACATCCATTCCTGAGGCTTCAAATGCCATCTACATAGCAATGGCTCCCAAATATCTAGCATCAGTCCCTATATATTCACTGAGCTCCAAATCCCATATCCAACTGCCTACCTGACATTTCCACATAGATGTTTAATGTCTAAAAGACATCTCAATTTATGGCTAAAACAGAACTCTGGATTTCCATAAACTGTACCTACAGTCCCTTCCCCTGTAAAAAGTCTATCTTCTCCACCTTAAGTATCACCCACTTAGTTGTTGCTCAAGTCAAAATATTAGGATTATCATCAACTCCTCCTTTTCCATCTTCTCCCACACTCAATCCATGAGCAACCCTGTAGACCACACATCCAAATACATCTGAACTTACCCACTTCACTCCATTTCTACCACAACCACTCTGGCCTAAGACACCATCTTCTTTTGTCTTAGATTATTACAATAGGCCTTTAACTGGTCTCCCTGCTTCCACTCTTGTTCTTCCCCTAACCCATTTGCCACACAGTAGCCAGAGTGATCTTTAACAAACCCAAATCAAATTATGTCTGTTCCCTGCTTAAAACCCTCTAGGGACTTTTCATTGCATTCGGAGTCAGATCTAATTCCCTACCCTAGTTTACAAGGCCATACACAAGCTGTCTCCACCTGCCCTCCTGCTACTCTCTCCCCATTCACTGTAATCCAGCTCCATTCCACACTCTCTGTTCTTTCTCAAGTATGATATGTTCATTCACAACGTTTGCACTTTCTGTGTCCTTCCACTTAGGATGCTCTCCTCCCATATCCGTGCATGGCTTCTGCCCCCTTTCCATTATTCAGATCTTAGCTTTCTGAGGAGGCCCTCCTTCCCTACCCACCTGAACCCAGGGACACTGAGCCCATCCTCTAACCCCTTCCTATTCTGCATTCCTAGAATAAGACTACCACAGCTACTATTTAGATTGTCATATGCAACTCTCAGGAGTTTTCAGGAACAAACACATATTTGACTTGACCATAAAGAGAAAGACCTGAAGTGCTCATATTCACACAATCAAGGCAAGGGTTCAGTGGTGCTGGGGAGTCTGAATAGTCCCTTCCCTTTCCTCTTACATGCAGACTTCTAGCTCTTTTTGAGGTATAGCTTCTTATTTTTCCTGCAGATTACCTTTGGTCTTAATTTTAACAAGATTTTATCAAAATTAAAATATGAAAAGAAATGGGTGGAAGGAGGATATTAGTAAGCAAGGATGTATTCTGAATTTTCCTGAGCCCTCTACCCAGCCATGCCTAGCCAAAACCACAGTTGAACTGTCCTGAATATGCCCAGTGATGCAAGCCAGAAAGGAGTCACATCTCCTCAGGATCCATAAGGCAAAACTTGGGCCAGAAGGAGTACCACCCTCCAAAAAGAACAGATTCCCTATAACTGGAGAGCAAGAAAGTCATTTCCAATTATGTCACACTGCAGCAGGAACACCCCAACCATCTCCCTACCCCAATGATTCTAACAGATGTTATAGGTAAAAAGATCACAAGTCACCAGCCACAGTCTCCACGACCATGGTCATTAGTGTTGAGCCATTACAACCCCAAGTAGCTGAGCACAGGAGCCTAAGGTACTGGAGAGACTGCAGGGCCATTCTAAAATCAAAGAATAGAGGAGTCTTGGCACCTAATGAGAGACAGAGAGGCAAGATCATGAGGAGGGTGGCCTGTGACAGCATCATCAGAGATGGGAGCCAAGGAGGCCTGACCGGGAGGAAGGGCACCCATGATCAGCTACTGTCCAGCTCCACTCTCAGCTTCTCTCCTCTTTCTGAAGCATTTTCCTACCCCACCCCCGCTTGCCAAGAACCCAACCTTCCCTCACCTCTTCCCTATCAAAGCCTGTTGCCTGGCTGCTCTATAAGAAAGAATCTGAAGGTGATGCTTTACACTTATAAAATGGCATTGCTACCCTTCAGAGACACCTCATTCAATTGAAAGAAAGAAACTTCATTGCAGTGATTTCAGACATCAATGAATGGTGGGCAAACTCCACTGCTGAAGGAACCTCTCTAACCTCTCTGAATATAACCCCCTTCTGCTTTTGCCTTCCAGCTAGAAGTGACTGAGCAGGGGAAGGAGTGGTGGAACTAGGAGCTACAGAATGAACCACTTAAAGAAGAAGTGAAACTATGAAGGTAGTCAAACAAGAAGTACATGGAAACCTGGTATTTTGGGTATTTTTATTTGATATCCTTAAATTTAGAAATTTGTGTCCTCTTTCATTTTTCTTGGTTGACCTGGCTAGAGGCTTGTCGACCTGATTGATCTTTTCAAAGAACCAGTTTCAGTTTCATTGATTTTCTGTATTGATGTCCTGTTTTCAAATTGATTGATTTCTGCTTTCATTCTTATTATCTCCTTTTCTTCTACTTACTTTGGATTTAATTTACTCTTTCTAATTTCATAATGTGGAAAATATTACTGATTTTACATCTTTCCTCTTTTCTAATATATGCATTCAATGCTACAAATGCCCCTCTAAGCACTGCATTTGCTGCATCCTACAAATTTTAATAAGTTATATTTTCATTTTCACTTAGTTCAAAATATTTTTAAATTTATCCTGAGATTTCTTTTTTGACCCATGTGTAATTCAGAACTGTGTTATTTAATCTCCACCTATTTTGGGATTTTCCATTTACGATCCTTTATTGATTTCTAGTTTAATTCCACTGTGGTCTGAGAGCAGACACTGTTTTCTATTCTTTTAAATGTGTTAATATGTGTTTTATGGCCCAGAATGTGGTCTATCTTGGTGAATATTCCATGTGAGCTTGAGAAGAATGTATATTCTGCCATTGCTGGATGAAGTAGTCTATTGATGTCAATTATATCAAGTTGATTGATGATGTTGTTGAGTTCAACAATGTTCTTATGATTGTCTGGATCTGTCCTGCTGAATCTATTTCTACTAGAGGTGTTTTTGAAGTCTCCAACTACAATAGTGTATTCATCTATTTCTCCCTGCAGTTCTATCAATTTTTGCCTCATGTAGTTTGATAATGTTAGGTGCATACACATTAAGGACTCTTGTGTCTTCTTGAAGAATTGATACCTTTATCATTTTGTAATGCCCTTCTTTATCCTTGATAACTTTCCTTGCTCTGAAGTCTGTCTGAAATTAATAGAGCTACTCCTAGGCCTGCTTTCTCTTGATTAGTGTTTGCATGGTATGTTTTTCTCCATTCATCTACTTTTAACCTACATGCATCTTATATTTACAGTGGGATTTTGTAGACAACATATAGTTGGGTCTTGTTTTTTGTCCATTCTGACAATCTCTTTTTATTGGTGCATTTAGACCATTGATGTTCAAAGTGTTTATTCATAGCTGGATTAATATCTACTAAATTTGTTAGTTATTTTTCCATTGATTACACTTGTTCTTTGTTCCTGTTATTGCCTTCCATTCTTTTTCTGTTTTTTTTGTGATTTTAAATGAACATTTTATATGATTTCCTTTACTCTTATCTCTTAGCATATCAGTTATACTTTTTTTTTTACTTTTTTAATGGTTGTCCTAGAGTTCGAGATATATAACTAATCCAAGACCAAATAACACTATACCACTTCAAAGGTAGTATACTTTATAGTAAGAAAATAATTCTAATTCTTCCTTCCCTTCCCTTGTTTCATTACTGTCATTCATTTCACTTATATATAAACATACATATGCATATATATAAGATATATAAATAAGAATACATAATCAAATATCAATACATTGTTGTCATTATTATTCCAAACAAATCATTATCCTGTTTTCTGTTATATGAATTAAGAATAAAAAATAAAAATTTTTATTTTATCTTCAGTTATTCCTTCTTCAATGCTCTTTCTTTATGTAGATCAGAGTTCCTGATTATATCATTTTCCTTCTCTCTAAAGAATTTCTTTTAACATTTCTTGCAAGGCAGGTCTACTGGCAACAAATTCCCTCAATTTTTGTTTGTCTGAGGTCTTTATTTCTCCTGCACTTTTGAAGGGTAATTTTGCAGGACACAGAATTCTAGGTTGGTGATTTTTTTCTTTTAATATTTTAAATACTGAACTCACTGTTTTCTTGCTTGCATGGCTTCTGAGGAGAAGTTGGATGCAAGTCATATCTTTTTTCCTGTGTAGCTAAGGTATTTTTTCCCTTCTGGCTTCTTTCAGGATTTTTTCCTTATCTCTGATTTTCTGTAGTTTGAAAATGATATACCTAGGTATAGTTTTGGGGGAAATCTATCTTGATTAGTGTTTTCTGAGCTCCCTGAATCTGTGGTTTGGTGTCTGACATGAATTTGGGGAAAGCCTCAGTCAGAATTGTTTCAAATATTTCTTCTGTTCCTTTTTGTCTTTCTTCTCCTTCTAGTATTCCCATTATGCATGTGTTATACCCTTAGTAGTTGTCCCACGGTTCTTGAATATTCTGTTCCAGCTTCTTTTGTCTTTATTCTCTTTGCTTTTTAGTTTTGGAGTTTACTATTGAAATATCCTCAAGCTCAGAGATTTCTTCCTCAGCTGTATACAGTCTATTAATCCATCAAAGGCATTCTTCATTTCTGTTATAGTGTTTGTTTGGTTTTTTTTTTTAATCTCTAGCATTTCTTTTCGGTTCTTTCTTAGGATTTTCATCTCTCTGCTAACATTGCCCATCTGTTCTTGCATGCTGTTCTGATTATTCCAATATCCCTGGTTCCGATGCTTGCTCTGTCTCTTCAAATTGTGCTTTTTGCCTTTGGTGTGCCTTGTAATTTCTTCTTGATACCCAGACATGATTTACTGGGCAAGAGGAACTGTCATCAGTAGCCTTGGTAATGTAGTGGTAAGGTGTGGGAGGGGAAATTTTCTAGAGTCCTATAACTAGGTCTTTTAGTGAGCCTATACCTCTGGACTGTGAACTTCAGAAGTGTTGCTCAGATTTTTTTTCTTTCCCCTTAGGTGGGATAGGATGGCTACAGTGGGCTGGAGTTCAGTATTTCCCTTTTCCCAGGTCAGTTAGACTCTGATAATACCCCAGCAGGTTAGACTCTGGTAAAATAGTTTCTCCTGAAGGCAGATCTTATTAAGAAAAATAGAATGCTGTGGCATACTTCAAAATAGCTCCTTTTCCTCTCCCTCTGATAGAAGCATGAGAGGATTTCTCTCTGACATTTACTGTAAGAACCTGATGGAGCTTCTGGAAGTAAAACTCATAAGATTGTAAGGGACCCTAATATCTGCCTCCTACCTTGAATTTTTAACTCTGAGTTCTTCACACTGAGTCTCCAGCAATTTGTCAATTATAACTCAGATTTTCCTGCCCCACCACTGGTTCCGGCTACAATTTCCACTCATGAGTCTCTTCCCTGATAAGCCATGATTCCCTGTATTTGTACATCTCTCCAATCTTGGGGGCAGCAGTTTGCCCTCTGACCTCATTTCTCTTACAGCTCCTGTAAGAGTTGTTGATTTTTCAGTCTGTTCAGCTTTTTACATGTTATTAGGATGGAGTGGCAATTTCCAAGCTCCTTACATGCAGAAGTGGAAGCCATGGTATCCTTAAATTTATATAGCCACAATTAATCTGTGGTGATAAAAATCAGAATAGCAGTTACTTTGCAGGGGTCTGTTGGGGTGCTGGAAATGTTCTATATCTTGATTTGGTGTTGTCTACGTAGGTAGAGGCATATGTATAAATTGTCAGCTATACATATAAGATTTGTATCCTTTGCTATACGTAAGTTATACTTAAAAAGCAAATTTTAAAAAACTCTACACAATACTAGCCAATAAAGTTCATCATTGTATGGAAAAGACTACCATATGAAAAAATTATATGCTAAACCTTAAATGTGATAAAGGAATCAAAATCTTGAGTTCAGCTTAGGAAAATTAGCATGCTCTTCTGAGGCGAAACATAACACAGAAAATGGCTAAAAATAATTCAGAATCTCTAGATGTGAAGACTTAGGCTCAAAATATGAGTGTCATAATATGAATAAGGTATGCTACTTTCATTTCATTTTAAAAAGTATGCTTAATGTAGTGCTAAACAGCTTCCCTTGAAAGTAGCCAGATGTGTTTAACAGACAGGTGTTCAGGAACACAAATCTTCCCTCAAACTCTCCTAGATTTGAAAATCCGTGACCTAGAACTGGGCATTTGGCCATTTCCACCGCCTTCAGTGTCACTGACTATATCTCCATAAGCAACTTCTGGTGTCTAACAATGCTTGAATTCAACGCTGCATCACTGTATCATCCTTTTAGAAGACATTTTAATCCACAAATAAGATAGGAATTTAAGTCAAGATTCAGGAGACTGTGGTACTATCAGATCCCTGAGCTCAACTGAGGTGATTACTGGATGAACATGTTCTGCCCAAGCTCTGTCCACACAGGCCAGAGGCCTTGACAAGTCTGTCCCAGCCCACTCCTCCACCCAGCTTCTAGCAGGCATCCTTGAGAACCATTGTAAGACATCTCCTGAAATATCTAAGTGTTAGAGAGAAAGGGGAAACAGCAGGTCTTAGAATGGAAGAAATTAGTGTACATGACCATACCAGTTGTCTCCATTTATTTGCTCGCTTTCATCCTCAACACTCTCCAATCAGTCTTCTGCCCATTGTACCTCTGAAGTATACTCAGCAAAATGACAAATGACCTCCATGTAGCTAATGGAATGAAGGCATTGCTAAGCTCATAAGGCTTGACTACTCAGCAGCCCTTGACCCTTTATTGTCCCCTCCCAATACTCCCACCTCCTCGGTTTCCTTTGGTGGGTTCTTCTGCTCTACTTATCTAAGCTGCAAGTGCTCTTTGGGGGTCAAGACTATGATGCTCTTTCCTCCTCAATTGCACTCTTACCCTTGGTGATCTTACCCTGCTCCCTTGCATAATTCTATGAAAATCTATTTGTCAAGTCATGAAAGAGGTACCCAGGTATCTTTATTTTTCTGTAATCTGTCACAATTGGCCCTTTATTTAGAAATGAGAAAAAAAACACAGTAGCTTTTAATTCCCTCACTCTCTCTATTCTTACTCCCCCACTCCCCACCTCACCCACCAACCTCAACCCCCATCACTTTGAACTACTGAAAGGATAAGAACTGACCATTCTCCTCCTTTAGAAGTTGAACTACTAACTCAGAGATTAGGTACGTAAATTTCAGCACAGAAGATGACTAGAAGGAAGGGAGTTAATATGAAAAGGAGAGGGAGAAGAGAGTCAGAAAAGAGGAAAGATTTGGGCTGAGCAGGAAGAAAATTAAATATGACTGATGAGTACAAGATGATGACTCAGAGAAAACACCTCTTTGCCTACTCAAAACCCCATGGCTGAGCCACACCACATGAAATATTTTCCAAGGAACTACTCTAGTTCTAATACTAAAAAGAACAGTGCATGAAGTGATGCCCAATAGATACCATTTTAATATACAATATGCTCATAAGTAAAGACCACTGAGTATTTTAAACAGTATACTAATAACATAAAGACCTAATTAACCTCCAGATGGTGAGCATTTTACTTCTTGTTCAGCAATAGGTTTAGCTCCACTACCTTCAATATGAAGAAATTATATTTGTCTATTAGTAGTTTAGCAAATTTATACAAATTAAATTCTTCCACCTATTTTTTTGAGGGAGTAGAGATCCTTAGGAATTCTTAGAGGAGTTCAAAGTAAGAAATGTTCAACACTCAGTTTATGCTTCTGTTTAAAGAACCAATGTCCATTTCAAAACAGAATGGTGAGTTATTAATTCTTTACTGTTGTCTTTTCTTGAGTTCTAATGTCTCACAAAGAAAGAAAAAATAAAGATTGAGAAGATACTTAATACAATGTCAATAATGTCACTGAGTAACAATCAATTGTCAAAGCCAGAATACCTTAACTTTCCAGAAGGAAGACTGTGAACAAATAGCTTGAAAGGGAGGAGATTATAATTTAAAAGCCAAGTGCCTTGTCCTACTCATGCTCCTAGAGTAGAGAAAAGTGCGTACAAACCAAGAAATAAAATAGATAACAACCTGAAAAATAATATCTTTTACATCCAAACCTTGTTCCAATACTCCGCCCATCACACAGCAGGACCACCCACCACTACCAGGCCTGCCCTGAACACTCATATCTCAAGAGTAGATATTTCCTTCAATACCCACAATTATTCCATTTCTTCCTTCACTTAGTCTCCAGAGAGTCATAATAAAAAATAGCAAGGCCTAGAACTAGAAGAGCTCACAACCACCAAAGCCTTCACTCAGGTGAGTATGTTTATAAAAACACAATTTTTGGTGCTGCTGACAATCAACAGCAAGAATAAGTAACTCCTCTCACAAAAGCATCTACCACATTTAGCCTAAATCTACCTTTCAGAAGGACACATGAGCCACATTTCACTCTGTTATATAAATGAGTCTAAGATGGCCTCTGTATATTCACTGCAGTCTGACACCCATTAGCTCAAAAGCCCACCAGTATCAAACTCAATTTTTATCACTTTAAATTATTTTAAAAGTAGTCCAAACTAGGTCCAAGATGGTGGTGTAGAAAGACCCTAAGCTTACTTACCTCCTCCCACAAACACATCAAATCTACACCTATATATAGAGCAGTTCCTCCTGAAGAAGACCTGAGGTCTGACTGAACAGCTGCTGCACATAGAAGAACCACATAGAAACCGGCAGGAAAGATGGAGACACAGTATCCACAGGAACCCCATCCCCAACCTGGCAACCTGCAGCAATGAGGGAAATTGCTGAGGGGCCAAGCGTAGATTCACCCACCCTGGGACACAGCAAAAAAAAAAAAAAAAAAAAAAAAAAAGCCAGTTTAAAGGTTAATGAATGAGACTATACAGAAAGAAAATCCATTTACTAACCCTAGAGCTTCTGTCAAACAAGAGAAAACTGCTGGGACCCTTTCCAAGGTCAGAGGAACCAGCAATACCATTTTAGGTGTTCCCCTGGACACACACACCCCCGGCCCACACCTGCTCCCACTCTAGATGCCTGCCAAGGCAGCCTCAGTGTGGTGCTCCCTAGGGAATGACCTTGGCCCACTCCTGCTCCAGCTCCAACCACTCTTCCAAGATGGCTTTGGGCACAGCACTCCCCAGGGATGGCCTCCAGCTCAGGCCTGCTTTAGCTCCAGCCAGCCTACCAAAGCCACCAGATGCAAACAGTCAGCTTAGGGGATGCTCCCACACAAGGCCACTCCTTCAAGACAGAGAGGTAGCTGTTTCAGCTAATTCATAGAAACAAAAAACAAAAAACAAAATGAGGACACAGAGGAATATATTTCAAATGCTTTTAGAATGTCTTTCAACTTAAGTGACTATCAGCTTAAAATAGATGGCTATATATAGAGGACAATATATATATGAACATGATGGTAACCACAAACCAAAAATATAAAATGTATACACACAAAAAAAATAAATTAAAACATAACACTAAAGTAATCCATCGAGCCACAAGGAAAGAAACTAAGAGAAGATGACAGAAACAGAGAAGGACTATAAAAACAACCAGAAAACAACAAAGGGACAATAAGTACACACCTATTTAAATGTAAATAGACTAAATGCTCCAATCAAAAGATATAGGGAAGCTGAATGGATAAAAAAATAAGACCTATCTATATGCTACCTACAAAAGACTCACCTCAGATTTAAAGACACACATAGACTGAAAGTGAAGGGATGGAAAAAGACATTCTATGTAAATGGAAAGAAAGGAAAGTTGGGGTAGCAATACTCATATCAAACAAAATAGACTTTAAAACAAAGACTGTAACAAAGGACAAAGAAGGATATTATACAATGATAAAGGGATGAATTCAACAAGAGGATATAACATCAGTAAACATTTATGGGCCCAATATAGAAGTACCTAAATAGATAAAGCAAATATTAACAGAAATAAAGGGAAAAGGAGACAGCAATACAATAATAGTAGGGGACTTTAATACTCCACTTTCGCCAATGGATACATCATTCAGACGGAAAATCAATAAGGAAAAACTGCCCTTAAATAACACATTAGACCAGATGAGCTTAATAGATTTCTATATAGAACATTCTATTCAAAAGCAGCAGAATACTTTTCAAGTGAACATAGAACATTTTCCAGGAATAATCACATGTTAGACCACAAAATAAGTCTCCATAAATTTAAGAGGAAATTTAAGATTGAAATAAGATTAAGCATTTTTTTCTAACCACAACAGTATAAAACTAGAAATCAATTACAGAAGGAAAACTGGAAAAAACACAAACACGTGGAGACTAAGTAATATCCTACTAAATAATCAATGGGTCAATGAAGAAATCAAAGAGGAAATCAAAAAAATACCTTGAGGCAAATGAAAATGGAAACAGAATTGTCCAAAATCTATGGGACACAGCAAAAGCAGTTCTAAGAGGGAAGTTCATAGCCATACATGCTTACCACAAGAAAAAAAAAAAAACAAAAACAAATAAACAATCTAACCTGACACTTAAAGGAACAAGAAAAATAAAAACAAGCAAAGCCCAACGTTGGTAGAAGGAAGGAAGTAATAAAGATCAGAGCAGAAATAAATGAAATAGAGACTAAAAAAACAATTAAAAGATCAATGAAATTAAGAGTTTATTCTCTGAGAAGATAAATGAAATCAACAATCTTTTACCCAGATTCATTGAGGAAAAAAAGAAAGCCCAAATATTAAAATCAGAAATTAAATAGGAGAAATTACAAATGACACCACAGAAATACAAAGCATCATAAGAGAATACTATGAACAATTACATGCCAACAAATTAGATAACCTAGAAAAATAGATAAATTTCTAGAAACATGCAATTTTCCAAGGCAAAATCATGAAGAAATAGAAAATCTAAATAGAGTGATTACTAGTAGTGAAATTGAATCACTAATCAAAAAACCATCAAAAAAACAAAAAGTCCAGGTTGAGATGGATTTACAGGTGAATTCTATTAAACATTTAAAGACACGTTAATACCTATCCTTCTCAAATTATTCCTCCCAAATTGAAAAAGAATAAAACACTTCCAAACTCATTTCACAAGGCCAGAATTACCCTAATACTAAAACCAGACAAAGACACACACAAAAAAGAAAATTACAGGCCAATATCCCTGATGAGCATAGATGCAAAAATCCTCAACAAAATCTTAGCAAATCAAATTCAACAATACATTAAAAGGATCATATACCATGATCAACTGTGATTCATTTCAGGGATGCAAGAATGGTTTAACATCTGCAAATCAATAAATATGATACCTCACATTGACAAAACAAAGGATAAACATCATATGGTCATCTCAATGGATGCATAAAAAGCATTTGACAAAATTCAACATCCAATCATCATAAAAACTCTCAACAAAGAAGGTATAGAGGGAATATACCTCAACATAAATAAAGGCCATATATGACAAACCCACAGCTAACATCATATTCAATGGTGAAAAGCTGAAAGTTTTTCCTCTAAGATCAGGAACAAAACAAGTATGCCCACTCTCAGCACTTTCATACAACATAGTATCAGAAGTCCATGCCACAACAATTAGTCAAGAAAAAAAGATAAAAGACATTCAAATTGAAAAGGAAAAAGTAAAACTGTCACTCTTTGCAGATGACATGATACTATACATAGAAAATCCCAAAGACTCCACACACAAAAAAATTAGAACTAATAAACGAATTCAGTATAGTTGCAGGATATAAAATTAATACACAGAAATATATTGCATTTCTACACACTAATTACAAATTATCAGAAAGAGAAATGAAGAAAACAATCCCATTTACAGTTGTATAAAAAGAATAAATTATGTATAGCTGATTCAATTTGTTATAAAGCAGAAACTAATACACCATTGTGAAGCAATTATACTCCAATAAAGATCTTAAAATAAATAAATTAATTAATTAAAATAAAAATTATAGTTGATTTACCAAAAAAAAAAAAAAAAGAATAAATTACCTAGGAATACATTTAGCCAAGGAGGTGAAAGACCTATAGTCTGAAAACACTAAGACATTGAGGAAAGAAACTGAAGATGACGCAAATAAATTGAAAGTTATACTGTGTTCATGAATTGGAAGAATCAATATTGTTAAAATGTCTATATTACCCAAAGCAATCTACAGATTCCATTCAATCCCTATCAAAACACCCATGGCATTTTTCACAGAACCAGAAAAAATAATCCTAAAATTTGTATGGAGCCACAAAAGACCCCAAATAGCCAAAGCAATCTTGAGAAAGAAGAACAAAGCTGAAGGTATTACTATACTACAAAGCTATAGTAATCAAAGCAGTACAGTGCTGGTACAAAAAAATAGACACGTAGATCAATGGAGCTCAATAGAGAGCCCAGAAGTAAACCCATGCTCACATGGTCAATAAACCTATACAAAGGAGGCAAGAATATACAATGGGGAAAAGAGTCTCTTCAATAAATGATGTTGAGACAACTAGACAGCTACATGAAGAAGAATGAAACTGGACCACTTTCTTACACCATGTACAAAAACAAACTCAAAATGAATTAAAAACTTAAATGTAAGACCTAAAACCATAAAACTTGTAGAAGAAAACATAGGCAGTACACACTTTGACATTGGTCTTAGCAATATTTTTTTGGATATGTCTCCTCAGGCAAGAACAAAAAATCAAAAGTAAACAAATGGGGCTACAGCAAAAGAAACCAACAAAATGAAAAGGCAACTTACTGAATGGGAGAAGATATTTGCAAAGAATATATCTGATAAGGGGTTGATATCTAAAATATATAAAGAACTCATTCAATATCAAAAAAACAACCCAATTAGAAATGGGCAGAGAACCTGAATAGGCATTTTTCCAAAGAAGACATACAGATGGCCAACAGGCACATGGAAGATGCTCAACATCACTGATCATCAGGGAAGTGCAAATCAAAACCACAATAAGATATTACCTCATACCTGTTAGAATGGTTATTATCAAAAAGACAAGAAACAACAAGCGTTGGTGAGGATGTGGAGAAAAGGGAACCCCCCGCTCTGTGAGTGGGAATGTAAATTGGTGCAGACATTATGGTAAACAGTATGGAGTTCCTCAAAAAACTAAAAATAGAACTAGCATATGATCCAGCAATCCCACCCCTAGATATTTATCTGAAGAAAACAAAAACACTATTCGAAAAGATGTATGTACCCTGTGTTCATTGCAACATTATTTACAATAGTCAAGATATGAAAACAATCTAAGTGTCCATCGATAGATGAATGGATAAAAGATGAGACGCAAGATACACACACACACACACACACACACACACACACAATGGAATCCTGCTCAGCCAATAAAAAGAATGAAATCTTTGCAGCAACATGGACAGACCTAAAGGGTATTGTGCTAAGTGAAATAAGTCATACTGAAGAAAACAAATACTCTATGATTCAATTTATATGTGGAATCTGAAAAATAAAACAAATGAACAAACAAAACAAAACAGAAACAGATTCATACATTCTAGCTTGTTCAGAAAACAATCCAGTGGTTGCCAGAGGGATGGCGGCTGGGGGGATGGACAAAATAGGGGTGAAGGGGATTAAGAGGTACAAACTTCCAGATATAAAATGACTAAGTCATGGGGATGTAACATAGGAACTATAGTTAATAATATTGTAACAGCTTTGTATGGTGACAGATGGTAACTGGTCTTACTGTGCTGAACATTTCATAATGTATAAAAACATCAAATCACTATGTTGTACACCTGAAACTAATATATATTAAACTATAACTCAATAAAAAATAGCCCAAACTAGCAAATTTCTAGCCATTCAGGGCCTGTCTGCTTTGCATACCCCACAGAACCTCATCAACAGCTGTTATCTAGTGATACAATGGGGCTTTGTAGCTATAAAACCCCAAGCCACTGCTGCCCTTCAAAGCTCTCTGACCCGGAGATTCCCACTGTACTGCTGAGGGACACTGTGTAAACACTCAAGCCCCCTTTTTGATTCCCCTTTTGCCTGGAATTCACTTGCCCCCCTCCCCTTCTGGTTGTTGGCTCCCTCACCATAAGCCTCTGGATGGTCTCATGCCATGAGGACTTCCCCTCTTGTGCAACCCTGTCCAATCACCACCCAATAAAGCATGTTGTATGTTACTGCCTCTTGTAGTCCTTTTCTCTATATTAGCTCCTACATCTTTCAAGCTCCCACACACTATTATTTCATTTCATGATTTAATTTGATCAAGTAGCCAGGTGGCCACTGAGATCTTCCTATTTGTAAGGCAGCATGTTAGGCAAGGTACAAGATGAGGTTCCTGCCTTCAAACTTCATACTCCTCAGCTGTGAATCTGAGAGGAGGGAGCCATCACCGAGAAATGGCGTGAATAGAGGGAGGTTCATGAGGGATCAAGACTTGGCTGGACTTTCTTAGGAATTACCTCCATGAAGGAGGGGAAGGAAAGGCATGGGCTAAGTCATGAAGGTGGAAATGACCCACTGTCTGTCGCCAGAGAGTAAACAGCCCGGCTGAGCAAATCCTTCCAATGGGAATAACAGTAAGGTTGGGAAAGAAGGTTAGGACTGGAGCTTAACCGCCATTTTTTTTAAAGATCTCCTAATCAACGAGGCAAGTGGAATCCAGTCAAGCCTGAAATCACACCTCCCAAGGCCCACCCAAACCCACACCATCCTCCAATTCACATTGTGAAATAAGAAACATTACAATTCCTATACTCAGACCAAGTCACAATGCACTATATTAATTACATTAATTGAAAGCTCAGGATGGAAATTAATCCTAATTACCAGATGCCTTAATGGAGTTTCCTGAATAGATACAGGCTTTACCTTCAGGATTTTAAAGCTCATCATGGCTGGCAGAGCCAAATCCTGATAACAAAGGTACAAACATCAGATACCTTTCAATGCCTCTAGACTAATTACAAAGGTGTTTATTCTCCAAATTAGATGCCATCTGAAGTCATAAAAGGAGCAGTTAGCCTAAAATGTAAAATACCCAGGTCTCCTCTGAGACTTCATGATCTAGTATCCTGTTAAATAGTAACCTAATCACTGATTCTCCCCAACCAAGGCCTGAAATAGGCCCCTAAACTCTGCAGGTGGCCCAGGCTCCAATACCCAGCACATTATTTTTCAACAGGGAAAGAACTTGAACAGTTTTGTTTGCATTCGCCGATGTTTAAGTAAACTGTCCTTCAAAACTGATGGCTATTTTGAAAAGCAGCAACCGCATTTTAACAATATATTTTTTAGGGATTTCCCTGGTGGCACAATGGCTAAGACTCCACACTCCCAATGCAGGGGGCCTGGGTTCCATCCCCGGTCAGGGAACTAGATCCCACATGCATGCTGCAACTAAGAGTTCACATGCCGCAACTAAGGAGTCCATGTGCTGCAACTAAGACCCAGTGCGACCAAATAAATAAATAATAAATATATTTTTGTAAAGACTTAAGCAAAGTATAGCCAATAAACTTTTAAAAAAATACATTTTTTAGGGAAAATTCTACTATTCTACTAGAGTAGGGAACATTCTATTAGGAGGGAACATGTGTGTGAAGATATACAGAGAAGGGGATTGAGGCCTGAATTTTTTGGGACACCCATTGCATGAAAACCAAAAGTTTTGCCTAGTTTTTATGGGTAAAGTTTACCTGAGCCTCCATGTGCCACCTCATGAGATTTCAGGGACAAGGGAAACCGACATGAACATGAAGCTCATGCTTCTTGCTGAGCCATGAATAATAAAGTCCTTTGCCTCTGATCCAGGCATCTTGTGTCTGCTGGCAGCATACATAAAACTATAGCAGGCTAACTTCTTAGCTGGCAAGTAGGATCAAATTTCAGACCCTTTCCAGGTCTTGACAAATGGTAAGTAAATGGGTAGGAGTTACAGATCCTGTAACTCCTATCCACTACCACCCCACTTCCCTTCAGCCAAACCATTCTGTGTATGAGTCTTCATGTAAATGTCCCAGTCCTGCTTTGTGACTCCCGAACATGCATAACCAGAGTTTTCGTTTTCGTTGTAACTAAAGGCTTCATTGAGGCAGCTTTTGCATGATATTCCTCTCTCTCCTGAAGTCTCCCTGGGGCTACCATGTGCTCTTTCAGTTCATCTCAGACCAGTCACTTGGGGACCTGGAATAGTGACTACATTCTTTTACTCTTTGTAAACACTATCTGTATTATGTGGCATGAGACAAGGGTTATTGATTAAGCGATAAAGGATATATATTTTTAATTGAACATCCTAGTCATAGGATCCCATTTTTGCGTTTATAAAAAGACAAACATAAACTTTAAAAAAAAAAAAAAGCATAAAAGGTTATACACAACATTTCAATAGTAGTTATCTTTGGCTGGTAGGATTATGAACAGTCTTTTTTCTTATTTTTGTTAATTTGTATTATTTGCTTTTCTATTATGAACATGAATTATATTGTATAATGTTTTAAAGTCAACCGTGGCTTCTCACCTGGCAGGATAAGTCCCCACTCACAGCTTCCCACAGCCTTTATGCCCCAAAAGCCGACATGTAAATAACTCTGCCAGTAGCCTCACCTCGTCCCTGCTTCTGAAATTCCCTCCCTTCCTTTCCTTACTGGGGGTGGGGAAAAAGCAACCTGTAAATAACTAAGTATTAAAGTAATATTTGGTTATTCAAACTGGTTTAGCCAACATAACCTTTATAGGACTCTTGTTAAAAGGTAAACGAAGAGTTTTCTCAATCCTGAACACAAATACAAGATCCAATTTAAAACCTCTTGTATTTCAGCTGAAGCCAAAGCAATGACAACCCCTGTAAATTCCCTAAGGTAAGACCAGAAATGCACTGAGTTATATATAATAGCTATCTCCCAAGAAAAGAATAAGAAGCCATTTATGAAATCTTACCATGTAGGAAGACTAATGTGTCTATTAAAAGCAAAAATGTGAACTCCAGGTCCTCTCATCAGGGACTGATTTAAATGCAGTTTTGCTTAATTAGCTATAGAAGAAATCTGAAGGAAAAGGCTAACAATAGAGTCATATAAAACAGCACATTCTTGGTAGGAATAATTTATATGGTCTGATTCCAATACAAAGCAAGTGAATAAATGGGTTAAACAATAGTTTTTTTTAAGGAGTTACTGTATTATATACAGAAACAATGCCTTTTTCATCATATTAGTGAGAAATTGTTTTCAATATTCACTTCATTGTTAAGAAGAATAACCCATTTCAAGAAAGTCAAGCATTCATGAAAATCAAACTGTACTTTATAAGTGGAATGTTTTTCTAAACTAAAGCTGGCTTTACCTCTAAAAAGCCAGTACTAAAGCCCAACATAATATGAAAAGCAGTCAGTCAGCGACTTCTATCAAATTCACTGTAGATAAATGTCTCATAACATAAGCATTTTCTTTTCCCTAGTCCATTTTCTCTTATTTTCCCAATGTTTAGAAATTTTTATCATGCTTTTAGGGAGCAGTATGTGTCAATCACTCAGCCACTTTGGATTAAATTCTCGTTCATTTGGGCCTGCTACACAGAAAAACAAGAGAGTTTATTAGAAGCATGAAGAACAATATCTTTAGAAGCCAGAAAGTCTTTCCCTTAGAAATAATTTCAAATGTGCCACTGCCCCTGACTCCACCCCCAAACCTCCACCGCCCTACACAAACACACATATACACACACACACACTTGACTTTAAAACATAACTAAGCAAGGAAGATATTTAACAGTAGGAAAATGTTCTTTATTTATCAAGGAAGATACCAATTCTCCTCTATACAGCAAAATAAAAACATCTGTTAATCCAGCTCCTCTCTTTGGCTTTTACAATAAGAAAGCTCAGAGATTTTGTAGATAACAACAAAAACACACACACCCCCAAGGCACAAAAGAATGAGAAAAGCCACCACCAAATAGGCAGCAGCAACAGCAGACAAGGACTGTACCCTGGGTACTATGCTCAAGGCAGCTAGGAGCCTTGAGTGTTTTGCAAGACATCAGGGTTAGCTAGAGCAGATGTTTATGATTCACCAGAGAGGCCTGGGTACCACGCATGCCTGCATGCCTGCATGCCTGCCTGCCTGCCTGCCTGCCTGCCCAGTGAAGGAAACATTATCGGATTGTAGAGTTAGTACACTCTGTTCAAGTCTCTTGTTCTCTTTCTTCTCAGAGCTCTTGAAAATTAAAAATAAAGGCAAAGGGAGTAAAGCAAGTGAAAGAGAAGATGACCTATTCTGAATTGACCATCATTCAAGAACTCGGGTTCTGCTTTGGGCCCTGTAAGAGAAATCACAAGAATATGACGAGGCGATATACTCCTGGGGACAGAGAGAAGAGTAGTACCAGGTACTACTGCATGGGACCCTGCAAGGAAGAGGTTTCTAACTGATATCAAATATCTCGGACTTCCCTGGTGGCACAGTGGTTAAGAATCCGCCTGCCAGTGCAGGGGACACGGGTTCGAGCCCTGGTCCGGGAATATCCCACATGCCACTGAGCAACTAAGCCCATGCGCCACAACTACTGAGCCTGCGCTCTAGACCCCGTGAGCCACAACTACTGAAGCCCGTGCGCCTAGAGCCTGTGCTCCGCAACTAAAGAAGCCACCACAAAGAAAAGTGCACGCACTGCAACAAAGAGTAGCCCCCACTCGCCGCAACTAGAGAAAGCCCGCGCACAGCAGTGAAGACCCAATGCAGCCAAAATAAATATATATATTTTTACAATGCATCAAAATTTTTTTTAAAAAAGAAATATCTCTAAGCCCTCCTTAAAATAAATCAGAATTTTACTTAAAAACAAAAATCAACCCCTAGACACAATAGACATGAAATTCTCTTGCTAGAAAAGGGATTTGCTGGGGCTCATTAATTCCAAGCCAGGACTGTTTTCTGCCCAACTTTCTTTGGTGTGTATTTTCATTTTTCATGCTCGTACTTTTTGGGCACTGAGCCCGGTTCTCCGAGACTCCTGGGTACAGGCATTTGGAAAGCAGCTGCTGTCAGGCCTGTGTGCTGCAGCCATCCCACAGCAGAAAAAGATGACGATAAACCACCGTTTATTTCTAAGTGTAAACCTTTTAGTTACTTAGAATGGTGATGCGCTAACTAGCTGGAATGTTCTAAGTGGTGACTTATCTTCATTCCCCTGACGGGGAGGGGAGAGATGTCACTGCAGCCTTTTGGGGTGGGGAGGGGTCCTCAGGACACACCAAGGCGGAGAGGAAGGATGAACAGTCTGAATGTGCTGGTTTCACTGTTGCACATGCCCCACCTCCACCCCAGATGATAAAGGGAGGAATTTTATCCATCTCTCTCTGATAATCCTTTAATTATTGACGAAGGGCCTTGACAAGATTGGGTGGTTTGCTGTTTCTTTCTGGAATTTCACATCCATGGTCAGTTGCCCAAGTTCAGCTTCACTGGCCACAAGGCACAATGCTTTTAGATAAGAGTGATAGTGTCAAATTCTGCAGTTACTTTTGCCCCCTTTGCTAGAATCACGTAGAATTTGAAGCTGCGCTATCAAAATGACGTGGCTTCATGTGGGTGCATGAGGGCATGGCCGCACAGGAGATCTCTCTCTACATCCTACCTGGGGAGGGGAAGCAGAGTATCTTCCTTTACCTAATGTCCCACTCAAAGCTTGCAAAAATGAGGAAGGGGAAACACTGGGACACACGTATTTTAGTCCACTGACTTCCTTCCTTTCTTCTTCCCCAAATTCCCAGGGTAGAAAAGGGTCAATCTTTTCTCTTATTTCCCTTGCTCAAGAGGCTCCTTCTTCCACTAAAGATATGGAATAAAGCCCTATGGCTTTGCTGTCATAGTCAAGAGTATCATCTCTGTTCCTTCCTATATTGTAGGAAGGAAATAGTGACCTTTGCATAACAGCCTGGATTTCCAAGCTATCACCTGTTCCATGATCTGACTTTGCATGTAAAAAACTGATTATGTTCCCTTCCCAAGCTGATGGGCTTCTCAGGCTAACTGGAGACGTTCAGGGGCTCAGAAAGAAAAAAGAGAAAAGCACAGTAAACATTTTCTAAATGCTACCTCTTTTACTTATAGATGCTACCCAGATGATGGACACTTACATGTTTTTCTTCTTTTGGCACTACAGATAATGCTGCAGGGATGGATATACATATTTGCCTGCATGTGTGAATTTGTCCATAAGACAAAATCCTAGAAAAGAAATTGCTAAAAACTTTATATTTGTGGATAACATTTGCAAAACTTAAACCTCAAAATGGAAGGGAGAGCGGAGGAGGAGTGAGAAGTAAAACTCTTTCAAACTGTGTAGGAGAAGAGACTCAGAAACATTACCCAAACAATTTATCCAGACACCACTCACATTTCCCAAGCCAAATAAGAAACTCTTAGAGAAAAACATGAGGTACATGCTCTTTCATTTCAAGAGGGCAGATTTCTCGTTCAGTTTCCCATTCAGTTCATAGTTCCAGGTTATCTCGGATCATGTTCATTTGCCCTTCAAATTTTCTTTCTTTAAGATGACTGAAAAAATTGCTAATGGGATACAACAGCTTTAGACTCTAGGTCACTGGTTTTCTTATCAGGCAGGCCCACAGCAATGTTTCCAACAGAAAATAAATGAATAACTAGACTATCACTGTGGTGACTTATTCTCCTCCAGCTGATTTTCTTCTCAAGCTCATTCCTATTTCTTCCCTTTTTGTTAAAACAACACTTTTAATTACAAACACTGATTTGAAATGTTCATTATGTTTTCATTGTTGTAGGGTGGTTTCCCTAATGTTTTAGCCTCAGCTTTCTCATTTTAAGCTCTCCTCATTTTCTCTCTCACTTCTTAAATGTCTTTTCCTTAGTCACCTCGCCACTATACTTTACTTCTCCTTTATCGAGTTCTGTCCACTGTGGGTCATTCTGTCACCTGGGCATACATACATATATTTGTCTCTCTTTCTTTTAGTCATAATTCATTGACTGCCTAAATTGCAAACCCCTCTTACATTCTTCTAGCTTTTCCCCCATCACTGTGCTCATCTATAATTTTTTTCAATGATCATTTTACCTATCGTCACTATTTACCAGTTTGCATTTATGCTATGTCCTAGTAAAATTTTCTACAGGATTACAGTTGGGGAAGGGAAGGAACAACAGAAGTAAGTGACATCCTCCTTAGCTCTGTTGAAGAAATTAAACCAGAAAAATACTATATTCGATCTTTTTTGTGAACATTCTTTGATAGGTGGCATTGCTCTTGTCCTTTGACCAAAACTAAAGATCGAATCAAAATATTTTCAGAAATTGTGGGATGACTCAGTTAGCTAAGGAGGACATCACTGCTGATGTACAGATAATACAATTATCTCAAGACAAGGACATAAACCTCTGAATCAGATGGGCTCACAATTGAATTTCTCAAGAAATTCAGAAACTTATTACAGGAACCATGTTGCACTCCAAAATAGAGACTATACTTTTTTTTTTAACCAAAGCATAAAAGCATACTCTCTCAGAAATGTCTAAGTGATTGAGTTTTATGCAAATCAAATCACCATAGACTAAGGTCTCTGCATACCCATTTTCTAAGATAACAATGCAAAATCTCCTAGAAGGGGAGAAGAAATAAATATGATTTTTATAAGGTGTAGTCTACCATATGTTTTTGAACACTGCCTGAATGCAGGAACATAGACTGCTGGGAGGGGAGTAGAGAGTCAAGTGGTGTGAGAGAACCCAGGAAACAAGGAGCAGGAATAATGAAAAAAGAAATTCCTTCTAAGACTTCAGAGGAAGCAATTCTTGCCTCTCTTCACCACCTCTCCTTAGCATCACCTTCCCATCCCCATATGGACCCCTGCTCCAATCCCATCTCTCAGTCTTATGAGGCTGTGTGTATGTACAGGTTTGGTTTTTACAGGAACTTTTCCTCTCTGGCCCTCCGGTCTGGCCATCCTTGTGCTGAAGGTTAATGTTAACAAAGGCAGAAGAGCCATATGTTGACCCCCATGGTACTGGCAGCTAGAAAATGAGGCTAAAATGGTTAATCATCACAGTGCTTAAATAACCCCACACTCACACTGGGCCTTGGAGTGTCATTCACAGCAGTAGAAAAAAAATACACTCAACCCGAAAGTGCATGGATTTCAAGTTCAGGGCTTAGTATGTATCTTGAGCATGGTGAAGAATTTTGATCTACAATGTGTTTTTAGATTTCTGGCTGATTCTGGGAATATTTTTCGATCGCTTAAGCCAGGATTGTGCCACTCCAGGACTAGCAGGCTTCCTTAACTGACAGGAGCAGCGGCTCTGACAACCAAATGACTTGCAGGGGCCCTGCAGTGAGGGGTCTGCAGATCTTGCCGTGATGGCATCTCATCTCAACCTAAGCTAGGTCATGCTGTCCTGGCTCCACTCACACCTCCGGAAATGGAATTTGAAGCAAGCCATGCGGTTTTTCTCATAGTCAATAAGACACCCACCTACACTGAAGTCCTCAAGACTAGAACTGCTAAAAGCTGAGAGTGCAGTTGTTTTTCTGCCATTGACCAGCTAATATGAAGTCCTTAATACCTGTTTAAAAATGACTACATTATCCAAATAAGCGAAAATATTTCAGATGTTTCAGATTTCAAAACTGAAACAATCTGCTTCTTGTGTCAATCTCCCATTAGCACCAACCTCCTATGAGGGGAAAAAAACAGATAAAGAAGGATAATATTTTAATAACGTTAGCTATGATATTAATTATTATTAAATGAATAATATTAATTCATGTAAATTAAATACATGCACACAAAACAATATGCATTTTTAAGAAGATACACAAAAATTTACTCATTAAACAAGTTGAAATAGTTGTCTATAAGTAAGGAGGAGAAAGAAGGAGGGACTGGGGATAAAAGGAAATTGTCTATTAAGTAATTTAGTAAATAATAAATAATTAATACTTAAGTAACAAATTAAACTAAACATTCAAGGGAATCATATATATGAAAAAAGAAACCCTTGGACTGGAAAATGGAACAGGGAGTCTTGGAGAAGCAAGATAGATGGCCAATGATGAGTGTTCCTAGGAAGGACCCCTGCACACTACCTACACCCAGGCATAGTGTGGAGAGAGGAGGAAATAATGGTAAGGCAACACCCTTCCCAGGTGCAGCTCAGGGAGGAGCAAGCCTTGGAGAGAGGACCCCCTGCCTTGCAGGGCTGGTGAATAGAAACCAATGTCTACAGAGAGCCCACCACAGGTTCACAGCCTCTGAGCAAGACCTAAGGTGCAGAAGACCTTTGCCCCTTGTGGTTAAGATCCAGGAAGACATGGCACTGACGGCAAGCAGGCCTGAGCAAGCCTTGTTGTAAGAACAAGAAGGACACCACAGCAGATGCCAGAGGAGACTGATGATCAGAGGCCAGCTGGGAGCTCAGACATCTCAGCAGATGCTGACAGGAAGAGATGATGCTTGGGGACCAGATGGGTTGATGGACTGTTCAGCAGATACCAGCCTGGACAAATGAAACCCAGAGACCTAATGCTTCCACCACCTTCCACAGATGCCCTGACTCTGCAAAGTTTCTGAGTACTTAGAAGCAGCCTTTTTCAAAAGGTTGGTGATGGAAGAAAATCTTGAACTGACTGAGAAAACAAAGGAATATATGTATCCTGATTGATTAAGCTTTTCCCATTAGGAAACACTAGGCAACATGGGACCATGAACTAGAAATTAAATAATTCAGTTGGTGGACTGAGAATTCATTCCTTCTACAATAATAACCAAATTTCTCCTGTGAATGACACAGGTCAACTTCTTCATGTGAGAAACGTTGGAAAATGATCACAAGCGACTTTTGCAGGTCAATAGTAGATCCTGAAAACTTTAAAGATAAGCAAATTCATGTACCAAGAAACATGAGGGGAGATGTGGCAACTGATGGAAAGGATACACAGCTTGTAGTTAGAAGGCTAGGGTTGGATCCAAGATCTTGCTCAGTGACCTTGGGCAAGTCGTTTAGATTCTCCCTTGCCTTTATTTCCTCACTTATAAAGTAGAAATGATAAAAATAATGCCTATTTCACAAATCTTCTATGAGGATAAAATGATATAATATATGCAAAAGTGCTTTGTAAACTATAAAAAACACATACCTCTTATTCATCATCATTTTTATCATCTGTGAATAATAATCAGCCTTATAAAAAGCATTTGTATAGATTCTGAACATCTAATATATTCATAGGAAAGAATTTATGCACTGGAAAAATGTGACTTATCTGCTGTTTTGATCTCCTTTAAAGAATCACACTCTCCAAAATCAATTATTAAATGGATGAGCAAAATGAATGTTCAATGACTAAAATAAATTAAGGATAAGATTAAAAATTTAAGTCTAACTTTAGAATCACGAAGTTACACATATTGTTTTCTTTATGATCAACAGCTCTTGCCAGCTTTTAAAATAGTGAAATATTTATTCTATGTATTTATTCTATCAAAATCTTTCTAGAATATTAAAAGCAATCACCCAAAGTCATAGAAAATTTATACTAACCTTCTTGCTGAAATTCTAAATATCATCTATGACTAATATTTCACATTCAATCCAACATAAAAAATATGGCAATGACAAAGAGCTGAAAATTACTTCTTTATATTTATTCTGTATTATCTAAGCATCATATAGGTACAAAAATGACCTTGAAAATGAAAGTGCAGCAATTTTTTAAGGAAGTAAACTCAGAATTTGGTGAAGAAGTAAGTCATTATACTTTTTGATAGAATAAAATTCATATATTTTCTTTTTAAATATATGAACTGACCAGAACAAGATTATGACATACCTGCAAGACATTCAGGAAGAGATGTTAAGTCTAGAAGTGGAAATTGGGTTATTATCCTCCTATTAGGGACTTGGGAGTCATCCGTATATGGGTACATATTTGATACCCTAGGATGGATGAGAAATACAGTGGAGGTCTTTGGGGGAACTGCTTTAATGAACGGATATAAACACTTCACACAATGCAGCAGAGTTTTTTCCTCTGTGCTCTTCTAGCCTTTGGTGTTTCCTATTACACTGTTTTCTAATAATCTGTTTGTCTCCTCCTGCAACCTGAATATGAGAAGATGCAGGGCAAAGCCCCTTTTCTACTGCCTCTGTGCCTCAGTGTTGGATACTTCCATATAAATACATGTTCCTAAGCTACATTAAAGATGCTTGAAAAGACAACCCAAAGAATGGGAGAAAATATTTGCAAATGAAGCGACTGACAAGGGATTAATCTCCAAAATATACAAACAGCTCATGTAGCTCAATATCAAAAAAACAAACAACCCAATCAAAAAATGGGCAGATCTAAATAGACATTTCTCCAAAGAAGACATAGAGATGGTCAAGAGGCACATGAAAAGATGCTCAACATCACTAATTATCAGAGAAATGCAAGTCAAAACTACAGTGAGGTATCACCTCACACGGGTCAGAATGTCCTTCATCAAAAATCTACAAACAATAAATGCTGGAGAGGGTGTGGAGAAAAGGGAACCCTCTTACACTGTCGTGGGAATGTAAATTGGTACAGCTACTATGGAGAACAGTATGGAGTTTCCTTAAAAACTAAAAATAGAGCTACCATATGATCCAGCAATCCCACTCCTGGGCATATATGTGGAGAAAACCATAATTTGAAAAGATACATGAACCCCAATGTTCATTGCAGTACTATTTACAATAGCCAGGACATGGAAGCAACCTAAATGTCCATAGATGGAGGAATGTATAAAGAATATGTGGTATACATATATGTGTGTGTGTGTGTGTGTGTGTGTGTGTGTGTGTGTAATATTACTCAGCCATAAAAAAGAATGAAATAATGCCATTTGCAGCAACATGGATGGACTTAGAGATTGTCATACTGAGTGAAGTAAGTCAGACAGAGAAAGACAAATATATGATATCGCTTATATGTGGAATCTAAAAAATGGTACAAATGATCCTATTTACAAAATAGAAATAGAGTCACACATATAGAAAACAAACTTAGCAAGGGGGAGAGTGGGGGAGGAATAAGTTGGGATATTGGGATTGACATATACACACTACTATATATAAAATAGATAACTAATGAGAACCTACTGTATAGCACAGGAAACTCTACTCAGTACTCTGTAATGACCTATATGGGAATAGAATCTAAAAAAGAGTGCATATATGTATACATATAACTGATTCACTTTGCTGTACAGCAGAAACTAACACAACATTGTAAATCAACGAACCCCAATGTTCATTGCAGTACTATTTACAATAGCCAGGACATGGAAGCAACCTAAATGTCCATAGACGGAGGAATGTATAAAGAATATGTGGTATACATATATATGTGTGTGTGTGTGTGTGTGTGTGTGTAATATTACTCAGCCATAAAAAAGAATGAAATAATGCCATTTGCAGCAACATGGATGGACTTAGAGATTGTCATACTGAGTGAAGTAAGTCAGACAGAGAAAGACAAATATATGATATCGCTTATATGTGGAATCTAAAAAATGGTACAAATGATCCTATTTACAAAATAGAAATAGAGTCACACATATAGAAAACAAACTTAGCAAGGGAGAGGGAGGCCCGCATACCCCAAAAAAAAAAAAAAAAAAAAAAAATTAATTAAAAAAAAACTTGCTTGAAAGAGGTGTAAATGAAAAGGCAACCCAAAGAATGGGAGAAAATATTTTCAAATCATATATATGGTAAGAAATTAATATCTAGAATAAATAAAGAACTGCTACAACTCAACAACAACAACAAAAGCAAACAATCTGTTTTAAAAATTAACAATAGGCTTGAATAAATGTTTCTCTAAAGAAAATATACAAATGGCCAATAAGGACATGAAAAGATGCTCAATATCACTAATCATTAGGAAAATGTAAATTAAAACCACAATGATATACCACCTCACACCCATTAGGAGGGTTATATATATATATTTTAAAGTAGTGGCAAAAATGTAGAAAATTAGAACCCTTATGCATTGCTGGTGGGGATGTATTAATAAAACAGTACAGCCACTATGAAAAACAGAATGGTGGTTCCCCAAAATTTTAAAACATAGAAATACCATATGATCTAGCAATTCCACTTCTGGGTATATACCCAAAAGAATTGAAAGCAGGCACTCAAACAGATATTTGCACACCCATGTTCAAAGCAGCCAAATCATTCACAATAGCCAAAAAGTGAAAGCAACCAACTGTCCATCAACAGATGAATAAGCAAAATGTTGTCTATACACACAATAGAATGTTATTCAGCCTTAAAAAGGAAGGAAATTCTGACTCATGCTGAAACAGAACAGGGCCCTATGGTCCTTGCCCCCAATGTCCTCAGCCTGCCTTTTGTCTGTGGAAAAACTTTAGCCAAAGAGTAAGTTTAATCAGAGAAGTGAGAAAATACAGAAACAAAGGAAAACAGTCCAACAAGACTAAATAATAATAGTTTAGTCATTAAGTACAGTCAAGGACTTTAGTTCCTTCTCAAGGGCTATAGATAAAATTCTGAGCCATATCCTGTGAGCTGTCTTATAGATACTGAAACCCCCAGCAGGTGGAAGAAGGTAATTACATGATCACCAGACCATAGCCATGACATAAGCTGCTACAATTCTGAGAACTGGCCTCAAGGAAATGGGAACAAACTGACCCTGGAACTGAAGATTAACTGTACTTAAAACAATCAAATTGACACTGATTAGACCACCGCATGCCCAATTTCAAGATGACTGTCAGAGCTGACTGTACTGTTTCTTCATGTAGCCCCCTCCCTTCACCTATAAAAGCTCTTGCCCACTGATTGTCAGTGGGGCAGTTGAGTGGGAGTCGGCCTTTGGACAGGAGTCCCCCCCACTCCCCCACCCCCATTGTTGCTGGCATCTGAAATAAAGCAAACTTTCCTTTCCACCAACCTTGCCTCTTTATTGGCTTTTGAGTGGTGAGCAGTCAGACCTCACTTTCGGTAACAGTGCTACAGCATGAATGAACCTTGAAGACACTATTCTAAGAGATATAAGTCAGTCACAAAAAGACAAGTATTGTGTGATTCCACTTATATGAGATCCCAAGGTATCTTCATCAGTTTGGGCTACTATAACAAAATACCATAGACTTGGTAGCTTATAAACAACACATACTTATTTCTCACAGCTCTGGAGGCTGAGAAGTCCAAGATCAAGGCACGGGCAGATCTGGCATTGATAAGTTCCCATTTCCTGGTTCATAAACAGCCATCTTTTCACTGTGTCCTCACAAGTCTCCTTCTCTGGGGTCTCTTTTGTAAGTGCACCAATCCTATTCACGAGGGCTCCACCCTTGTGATCTAATCACCTCCTAAAGTTCCCACCTCCATAAACCATCACAATGGAGATTAGGTTTCAATATATGAATTTGGGAGGGAATCTGAATTTAGTCTATAGCACTAGGATAGTCAAATTCACAGAAACAGAAAATAGAATGATATTTGCCAGAAGCTGAGGGGAGGGGGATTGGGAAATTTTTGTTTAGTGAGTATGGAGTTTGGGAAGATGAAAAAGTTCTGGAGATAGATGGTCATGATGGTTGCACAACAATGTGAATGCACTTAATGCCATTGAACTGTAGCTTAAAAATGGTTAAAATTGTAATTTTTATGTTATAACGCACAGTAAAAAAAAAAAAGTACAAAGATGCTTGAAAATGTCCTTAAGTAGATTTAAACATTTTCTCACAATCTTGTGTATAAGTTAATTTTTTCTTACCCAACCCTTTCTTCATAGTTTAAGCAAAGGTAAAATTCTACATAGCCTTTTTAAGTGAATACTTATGGCCCATCTATAGACTAAAGTGTTTTACAGCTCAGAAGGAAATTCCTCCAACAGAAAAGTCTTCCTCCTAACAAGAAGACTTGCTCCATATTGACTTTACTCCCAAATACTTTACCTCTAAAAATTTCAAATTACCTTAAAAATTGCAAGTTAGGGGGACTATGCACATGGCTAGTAAAACAGTAAATACTTATAAAGAATCAACCAATCACAGGATTTGTAATCCTCCCCTAGTCCCCTCTACTAGTTCAGTTCTTAGCACATAGTTGTTTCTCAATAAATAACTGTAGAATTATTTACATCAGTTAATAAATTCACTGCTTATTATGTGTTAAATGAATGGCCTTCAAAAACTGACACCATCCGCATCATTATCACCACTCAGGCCCTTCTCAAGACATCTGGATCATATTCCCAATTACCCCTGGATACTTGAGCTCAGACAGAAGGAAGGGGGGGTGGGAATGGTAAATTAGGAAGGAGTGAAAACAGGTAATAGAATAAAGCAGTTTGTTTTGGCTTCACAGGCTCACAAATTTCAAGTTGCTATGAATAAGTCTATGCCTTTTAGTCCTTCAGAAAACCAAATGGAAAGTGTTCAAGATTTTTCTCTCTAAAAAAGAAGGAAAGGCTGTAAATGAATAGATAAAAATGCCAACAGTGATTATTTGGTTGGACAGTGGATTAATGAGTGTGCTTGTTTTTCTTTTCATATATATATATTTTTAATTTATTTTATTTATTTATTTATTGTTGGCTGCGTTGGGTCTTCATTGCTGCATGCGGGCTTTCTCTAGTTGCAGCGAGCAGGGGCTACTCTTCGTTGTGGAGCGCAGGCTTCTCATTGCGGTGGCTTCTCTTGTTGCAGAGCACGGGCTCTAGGTGCACAGGCTTCAGTAGTTGTGGCACGTGGGCTCAGTAGTTGTGGCTCACGGGCTTAGTTTCTCTGTGGCATGTGGGATCTTCCCGGACCAGGGCTCAAACCCATGTCCCTTGCATTGGCAGGCAGATTCTTAACCACTGGGCCACCAGGGAAGCCCCATTGAGTGTGTTCTTATTTGTCTTTTTACAGTTACAGTTTTTTATTGGTCCTCAGGACCATATATATATATATATATATACATATATATTTATATATATATATATTTATATATATATATATATATAAATATATATATCATCATTTGTTCTTACAAGGCCTCTCTCTTGTCTGTTTTTTTCCCTTTTACTCCCATTCCTTTCCCACAGGAAATCATGGTACTGTGTAACAAAATGCATATGACTGATCTGATATGTATTTTTTAAATTACATAAATGGTATTGTGGTATTTCTTTCATTTCATTTTTACTTTTTTCATTCAGAACTATATTAAGATCTGCCTATGATGTGTGCAAACCTTGTCTGTTGTTTCTAACAGCTTCATAGTGTTCCAATTTATCACTTTTATAATTTAAAAAAAACTTTAAAAAAAGTTTTAAAGGCTTTCTTTTTAAAGCAAATTTGGGAAAATCACGGTAAAATAAGCAATAGACAACTGAAGCCCATTACATTAGACAGTTCTTTAAATTCTGCCCTATATAATGATAATGAATCAATTTTCCACATTAGGAATTAGAGACCCATGGATAAATGTGCGCTATTTTAACAAACTCTCCAGGTTGTGCTCTGCTTTTATATGGATCTTGCAGTAACCTGGTCATTAATGCCAAGATATTGAATGTTTCTCCTGGGGAAGTTCCACAAATTTTAAAAATAAAACCTTGGAGAAAAAGGATAAGAGCAAACATCTCATGGGCCAATTCATTTAAACATTCAGTCCAATTGAAGCTTTGACTAGACTAACCAACTGAATGATGGTCCTACGATATGCAATGCTATGCTGATATCAGATGAATTCTTAAACCACAATATTTTCACTGGTCTGTTGGTCACATAAGATTATGTCCTAATGGAAATACCAGGCCTACCATTCTCTTAGATTGAAAGCCCAATTTAGTTAAATAACTAGAGAAGGAATTTTTTCCTCCTCTCTAAATGAACCAAACGTGCTCCTTGCTCCAGCAGGGCTGGATCCTAGGTTGAAATACCCACTTTGGGGTGCATGCTCAAGGTGTTATGTCAGAATCAAGAAGACTCAAAAGCAGTTCAACATCACAAAGCTAGAAAAAGGAGTCATGAAGGAGTCAAGTCAGATCACAAAACTGGGATCAGAAACACCATAAAGCAGAATCTGGAATGAAGAAAACACAGCAGCGTAGATTTAACCAGGCCTCAAACTAGTATCCTCGTTTCTCTCCTCCCTTTCTTCTTCCCCCATCTCACCCCCGTGAGAGTGTATAATTACTTATATAATAAGTATATTATATGTATACTTTCTAATATTTTATATCTTTAAAATAATTATTCATCAGTTTCTCCAATTACTTACGTGTTTAAATGCCTAGGCTTTTATAATCTGTCAATAATGGAGAATTAATTTTGTTTTCTTCATAATTTTTATAATTACTTTATTTTTCTTTTTTTCATGATAACTATAACCATTTCGAAGTTAGAGTTTCCTTTACTTAAAACTTTGTCCCATTTTGGAAGTTTTTATAAAGAATGGGGTAAGAAATATTTAGTCTGCAAATCCCAAACCACTAGCTCCTACCTTCAACCTGCACATAAAATTGTCCAATAAAGAACTTCTGTGAAAGGAACTAACAATTCAGGTCATCTCTATCTAAAAGGTTAGAATAGGTAACATCTATTGAATCCGAACAACGTGCCAGACACTGTTCTAAGGTCTTTACCTGCGTTCACTTAATCCTCACATCACATTAAGAGAGAGGTTCTCTGATTATCCCATTTTACAGACGAGGCTGAGTAACTTGCCCAAGGTCACCCTGCTCATTCAGTGGATGGCTGGGGTTTCACCAAAGCCCATCTTCTTAATACTGAACTTAAGAAAGTAAAGGATTCTAGCACAGAAAACCTCTCTGCAGTTATTATTTCCAGGGAAATTTCATCAATATCAAGATGAACTTTTTTTTTCCATTTTTGTTGGAGTATAATTGCTTTACAATGTTGTGTTAGTTTCTGCTGTACAACAAAGTGAATGAGCCATATGTATACATATATCCCCATATCTCTTCCCTCTTGCGTCTCTCTCCCTCCCACCCTCCCTATCCCACCCCTCTAGGGGGTCACAAAGCACCGAGCTGATCTCCCTGTGCTATACGGCTGCTTCCCACTAGCCATCCATTTTACATTTGGTAGTGTATATATGTCAGTGCTACTCTCTCACTTCATCCCAGCTTCCCCTCCCCCGCCACCCGTGTCCTCAAGTCCATTCTCTACATCTTCTTCTTTATTCCTACCCTGCAACTAGGTTCATCAGTACCGTTTTTTTAGATTCCATACGTATGTGTTAGCATACGGTATTTGTTTTTCTTCTTCTGACTTACTTCACTCTGTATGACAGACTCTAGGCCATCTACCTCATTGCAAATAACTCAATTTCGTTCCTTTTTATGGCTAATATTCCACTGTATATATGTGCTATATCTTTATCCATTCATCTGTCGATGGACATTTAGGTTGCTTCCATGTCCTGGCTATCGTAAATAGTGCTACAATGAACATTGTGGTACATGTATTCAAGGTGAACTTTGCTTTACACCTCTAAGAACAACTAGTGACTCATTATAAAAAGCAGTAAAGAGTCTTGCACCAAATATAAAATGATATATGTGTTGAACTGTGCATATGACAATATACCTCTCATTGACAAAAATGGCAAGTTTGGATATTAGAGTAAAATGGAAGTTTATAATAGGAATCCTGAAGAGCTTTAGACTATACGGCACTAATAAGAAGTAACATTAATCCTATTATGCAAATTCCCTCTTGGTTCCTAAAACAGGTCAAAGAATGTTACTCCTGAAAACTAGACCTTATCCTCTCATAAACTGACTAGCTGATAAAGTGAATGAGAAAGAAGTTAACCCAAGTCTCATTCTCTCACCTGCTTATTAGAACCTAATAACTTCAAATTTCACTGTTAGCCAGGAGATATCAATATACCTTCTGCTGTAGACAGTTTTCTGAGTTTTGGCTTCCAGCAGCTATTTCTGCCCTCTCTGGTAAGAATATTCGGATTTTTTCTTTGGGGAACCACTCCTTCCCCTTGTCTCTTTCATATGGTTCAGGCGGGAATGTAGTCAAGGCCTGGCCAATTAGCAGAGTCCACCTGAACATGCACAGTAACTGGTTCAAGGATGGGATAGGACTCAAGACAAGCCAGTCACAGCCAACAGATGTCAGCCCTAGAACTTACGCTGGAATTCCAGAGAAATCAGTACTCTCCTTCCATCGATTTCACTAATCTAGAAAAAAGCAAGTCATGAGAATATTTGCTAACTCTTAAGGAGAATCTGATTGAGAATAAAAACAACCCAAGAGAAAGCAGGACTGAGGAAAGCACAGTCAGATTCCTGGCAACAACATTTGAGTACGTAGATCCAGACATACTGAACACAAATACCCCTGGACTATTCAGGTATATGACACAGACACGCATGCACCCACAACATATGTGTGCACTCATATTCACATTTTTTTTTCTGCATAAGCTAGCTCGATTTGGTCTTCTCTCCCTTTCAACAAAAATTTTCCTTCTAAATTACATGAGTTAAAAATCATTAAAATTATGGCATGAAAAAAAGAGGATATGGCATTATAGGGGAGGAAAAATATATATTTCCTCTACCCATCTTAGATTCTCAGGCTGGGGCCCTGTGTGTTAGACTGACAAAAGACAGATTAACAAAAGAAAAAGGAACATAAGTTTATTAACATGTGCATCGTGCATACACACAGGAGCACTCAGTGATGAGTAATTCAAAGGGATGGTTAGAACTTGCTCATATAGCAGCTTAGCAAAGAACAATAATTTTTTAGAGAAGTGACAAGAAGAGGACTTTGAGCCTCTAGGGGCAGCAAATTATGGGAAGACAATGATATGGGGAAACTGATAGAAGATAAGGGCTATTTAGTAAGGTTTGTTTGTATAGACTCTTTTTTGGTGTCATCCATCTCCAGTGATAAGGTTGTTATTCCTTTCCTGGTATGAGGAATGGTGGTGGGGGGAGACACCTTCATAAGGGAAATTTATATTCTACTCTCAAGCAGATAGGGGGAAGGCAGAGAGCTTTTAATCAATTGCCTTCAGCTCAAAATAATCCTATGACAAAGTGGTATATTTGGGCATGTTATACTCTGAACCCCTTCATGGTAGAGGTGAGGGTGCAGAGTGAAGGACCCAGGCCAACACTCAGTATAGAACCCAAGCAAATGTTGCTGCCTACTACTTCTACTCCCTCTTCTCAAATGTTTATACAAATAACATTTGTTTACAAGGAACAGCAAAGGCAACCTTGCATGGGAAAAGGAATCACTCAAGGACAGACTGAGCAGCATATTGATATGGTGGGGACAAGTGGACCCCATGTGATTTTCCCTGAAGATAACAGGGGATGGGGAAGATGAGGGGCTCAATATATAAGACCATGATTTCAGGACACCACAAATATCAGCTGGCAGAACCACCTCCATTTTTGCTAGGCTGTCTCCTTGATTTAATGTCCTAGGTGGGTACTGTCCCCACTTCTTTCTACCCAAACCCTGATAAGCCCCTCTCCATTTCTAATGGATGATTCTGCTTTGGGAAGTTTTTTCTTCTCTAGACACAACTCTGGAGCAAGTAGACCCCACAGGTTCAGAAAGACCACACTGCCTGGAGACACCATGCTGCAGCCTGCTCTGTCTCCACTGCTACTTTTACTAGTTGTAAGTTGTCACCCCATCACCCATGATAAACTACAAGAGGAAGGATCCCTAAATGATTCTATGGAATTGGTGCAATGCTATAGCACACAGGTCTATAGTCTCTCCAGTACTATGAGAAATGATAGATAGCTGGGGGTGGATGAAAGGAATAAAATCATTATCTTAACAAAAAGTCTTTTATTTCAAAATTTAGAGGAGCAAATTCCTTCTGTGAACTCAGTAAAACCCACCTCTAGAGGGTCAAAGAACACCTCCTTTGAATCCATAGAAAACCATAATCTCTGTAAATGGCGATACTATATCAAGATGTTGAGTCAAACTGAGAGATCTAGGTCTAGAACAAAGCCCACAAGTGGAGTTAAACCCAGCTTCCTCCTCCCCCTGCTCTAACGTCTCCGTGGCTCCCGCTCTCCACCTCCCTCCCAAATCAACTGTGAGGGAAATGTCTCAATGCTTTCTACTTTTACTTCTTCAAATCCATTTCTGACTTGATATTTCTTAATTCTGATTTGTTTTCCAGGTCATCTCTTCAATTTCCAAATGATTTATAATCTTTAGAATTCTCATCTAGAAAGTGGTCAGGTCTATTAATCACCACTTCCATGTCTTCACTTTATCTCTGCTTCATGCAGCCTTGAAACAGAGCTCGTGAATTTTATATTCATTACACTTATTGCTGCCCTAAATGCCTTTAGCCTTTTACTAATACCTGAACATGTCTGTCTAGGAGAACTTGAGAAATAATAGCCAGAATCTTTATAGCATGATACAGATTTACAACATTTCTTGAAGTGTCGTCTTCCCTCCTGAATCAGAATCATGTAAAAACCCTGGTTTTCTTTTTGTTGTTGTTGTTGTTTTTAAAAAGGAGATTCCTGGAACTCTCACCAGATATACTGAGGAAATAAGGCCCAGAAATCTGCAAATTGAACTAGGATTTTCTGGGCAAATAGTAGGTGGTCAAGTAACAGTTTGATTGAAGTCCTCAGATGGTACAACAGAGCAGGACACATCCATGTAATATGTTCCAGATATGATTCTGATGTACCCTAAAGTCTGAGAACCAGATGCCTGTGTATTGAAAAAGGAATAAAAATTAATGAAATAATCCTCAAGATAAAGAATCAAGCAATAGGCATGTATCAGTCAGAATAAACTAAGTTATGCGGTGGTGACAACTGGCCTTCATATCCAAGAGACTTGAAACAGAACTTTCTTCTTTGTTCACATTATATGTCCAGCATGCATTGATGCTGATACAGGTGAAGGTGGGAAGAGAACTCTGCTCCATATCTTCTCACTGGTACCCAGGCTGATGGAGGCTCCACCATCTGGAACATTCCTGGTTGCAGCAGCATGGACAAGACAAAGTTGGAGGTCTCCCACTAGCGATGAAATGCTCTCCTAGGGAAATGACACACATTACTTCTGCCTATAAATCATTGGCCAATACTGGTCTCATGATCCCACCAAACTGTAAAATGGGTTGGAAAGTGCCAACCTCTTACACACCCAAAAGGTGAAAAGAACTAGATATGGGTGAGCATTAGCAATATCTCCCACAAGGAAGCATCTCACTTCTGAAAGATGAAAAGTGAGGACAGAGAAGTTAAGCTACTTTCACAAATCCATGCTGAAGTCGATACCGAAACCCTCCTCTCTCAATTCTCTCCACCAGTTTCAAGGAGGTAAACATTCTTACAATCCTTCCTATTTCAGCAGAGTTTTGCTAAAGTGCCAGTTATTGCAAAGGACAGACAGTACTGGAATTTAAATGTCATCATTTTCTTTCCAAAGCAGATTGTCTAGTGTGTAAACAGAGAAAAGAAACCAGTTTGCAGCCTTTTCTCTGAATTAATCATCAGAGGAACATATTACATGGATGTGTCCTGCTCTGTTGTACCATCTGAGGACTTCAATCAAACTGTTACTTGAGCACCTACTAGTTGCCCAGAAAATGCTAGGCATCTTCCAATAGCATCAACAGAAGTCTGTCTGCCGCACAGATCAACTCACTCAGTCCTTCAGAGGGAAACGTCGTTCCTGCTTCTCTCACCATTCATCCCTCCTTTCCATTTGAATGGACACCAGCCTGGATGCCTGATCCCAGACACAGGCATCAGGGCACATACCTGCCATAGCACCAGGGAACCAGAGAACCACGTCCCAGATCTCTGGAAGCATAAGCCAGAGGTTTAGTGTCTCCAGTTCAGGAGAAATGTCTGGGGCCAGAATCGGGAACATATTTGCTCAGCACAAAAAGAAGGACCCATGGGGTGCATGTGTGCCCCTCTGCCATGTTAGGGCTTTTTCCATATACTTTCTGAGATAGATGAGAGACTCAGGTAGATAACAGCTTTGATGATGAAACAAATTGCAAGTGATGACTTCTAGTTCCATATGGAATAAGGTCAAGAGATAATTTTTTTTAGGTCGCAAATGGCAACAAACCAGATTCAGCTCCTTCTGATCTACATATTTTTGAAAAAGATGAAAAATATCATTCATTTTTCCAGTGATTACCACAAGTAAAAGAGTTCCCAATCTATCTGATTATAGCTGTTATTTTCTTCCCTTGAGCACAAACACATCTGTCTTTGTCAGAAGCAGTTTGCTGGTTCAACGTGAGCTCGTTTCTCACCCTACAAGACCCATGCTTTCCATTATCGTATCAAATGGCTTTCGATAGAAAAGTCGACATTAAGCATCGCTCTAGTAATGTCAGTAGTATCAAAATTACCAATATCATATCATATCAGGTAAACAATTCTATCTGTAAACTCTGAAGCTGCTATCCTGACAGTTACCTCTAAGTATAAAATTTTAGCATTATTCCATGGTGTCTCCCAATTGTGATATTATTTCTTGCTATCAACACAAGTTTCTGTGATTTGAATTCTAGCACATTTTCACACCAAAGTCAGCCCTTGCTATTGTAAGGTCCTTGCAAGCCCACATCAAGCAATAGTGTTTTAGCTGTGATGTTCTCAAGATATCCTCTAAGAATCCCCCTTTAATGAAGTCCTCATATGCAAATCTTCATGCCTTCCCTCAGGGCTCTGTAGCAAGCCTCCGGTAAACTTAAACTAAGCAGCATGCAACACGTGCTGCACTTCCTATTACTTCTGAGACCATTTGTCTTATCTCCTTTCTAATGTATGCTCCTGCTTTTCACTGTATTAGAGACTGGTACTTAAGTGAAAATGGAGGGAAAAAAATAAACCAAGGCATTTGTATTGATTTCTTTTGATCTGGGTCCTCAATCAAACTGCAGGTCTAATGTTTGCCTTTTCAAAATGCTTTTTCACCCGTTTTCTCTCCTCTGCCCCATTCCATAAATCCAGACTCCTTACTTTCCTCTTCCATTAAGAGTCTATTACCTACTCTGTGTATTTTTGTAAACCGAGGAGTCAGCAAAATCTCTCAGCTTCGTTTCATTTACCCTTCAATCAAATTTAGACATGAGATAAACCCTATTATGACTTTGACCTGAAACCACCATGGGACCTGGAAACAAATTTTTAAATTCCTCTTTGCTCTGTTATCTATATTGGCTCCAAATGAAAGAGCTAAATTTAATTTTTCCCAAGAAAACAACAATTTTTTTCACCAAGTTTTATTCTTAAAGCCCTTGAAAGTTTTTAATAGACTTATTAGCAGGAGAGGGGTAGAGGGAAGAGTGGTTAATTACCAAAATCAATAGAAAAATAAGTGCTTTGCTTACCACTAGAATTGTATATACCTCCCAGCTAGTTCCCACCTCTAATGTGGGAAAGGAAGGCTTCAGAGCAAAATCACAGAATGCTAGAGCCGGGTGAGATCTTCATTTCAGGACCATCCAGAATAGCCTCATTTGGTACATGTGAAAACAGGTTCATAATGGACTGTCACCTTAATGGTGATAAACACTAAAGAAACAAAGCTAATGTTGAGCACTTACTATCAGCTAAACACTTTACCTACATTATCTCACTAAGACTCACAACATCCATTACAGCCAGGTCCTTTCAGGAGCTCCATTTTAAAGGCATAAGAGGTTAAATAACTCCAAAATCACACACCTAGTAAGTGGCAGAATCAGGGCTGTGATTCTAGAGCCACGGTCCTACTTCCAAGCCCTGACACTGGCTGCCAATTTCCTGAAGGTCCCCAAACTATGAGGTAATAACCCCCCTTCTTCCCTTCTTTGAAATCAGCTAAAGGAGTGTCTTTCCAGGCTTCATTACAGGGGAGTCTGTGAGGTCAAAATTATTTTCATGTTAATACTAAGATGTTATTTGCCTTTTGCACTCACATCCTCTCACGAGTGTATAGTGGAGCTTTCCAGAGCCAACTTAATGTGTGAGATCACAATGGACTGAGTCCAGAAGCCAATCTGAGAACCCAGTTGTGTTCTATTAAGCCAGACATTAAAGAGATTTAGGGACTTCACTGGTGACGCATGGTTAGGAATCCGCCTGCCAATGCAGGGGACATGGGTTTGAGCCCTGGTCCGGGAAGATCCCACATGCTGTGGAGGAACTAAGCCCGTGCGCCACAACTACTGAAGCCCACGTGCTCTAGGGCCCACATGCTGCAACTACTGAGCCCGTGTGCTGGAACTACTGAAGCCTGCATGCCTAGAGCCCGTGCTCCGCAACACGAGAAGCCACCACAATGAGAAGCCCGCACACCGCAATGAAGAGTAGCCCCCATTTGCTGCAACTAGAGAAAGCCTGCACGCGGCAACGAAGACCCAACACAGCCAAAAGAATAAAAAATAATAAAGAGATTCAGAAACAAAAAGTGAAACAATGCTACCCTTCTAATTTTGTTTTGAAAAATGTAATTATTTTTTGCTTAAAATATGCTATTAATGTTAACAAGTATGAATTTATTAGCACTATTTTAAGTGAATTAATAAATTTTAATTTCTAACATGGTAAATGTCAATAGATCCAACACATAAACAAAAGCTCTTCAAGGTCCTCAATAATTTTTAAGAGTGGAAATGGGTCCTGAGGATAAAAAGTTTGAGAGCCACTGTTTTAGGAGATCTGCTAGTAACCTTAGCTCCACTGAAGTCTGGGGTCTCTCTCCCTCTAGCGCCAGGCCTTCAACAATCCTGGACAAAGAAGGGGCAAGAAGTACAAAGAAATCCAGATGGGTGTGAGTAGTATCATGACCTTCCTCATACATAGGTAGGTCATTCCCTCTGTGTGTGTGTGTGTGATGGCCTCTCTCCTGGAGCCCCTCAGACCCTATATCCATTAGGTGATAAGATCCTCAAGAACAAGGGATCCATGATTTTTTTCCCATCTTTGGGTTTTCTCCTATATTGTAAGTAATAGAGTAAATACTCCTTATTCTTGAAGATACTTAATGAATTCATCATCCTAATACTGACCTAGAATATCTAGCCTAATCTGTCCCCTCTTACTCCTCACCCCGACACCCCCAATACACATTCATATAGCATCTTCCTAAACTGAGATGTACTGCCCGCTTCCTTGACTTCTGATTTCCAGAAAAGAAAAGAGACTGATTATAGCTAAAAAGGATTTCCCCTTCCCCGGTGTACCGAGCTCTATATTGCCAAGGGCAGAAAGTGAGTTCCGCAGTAGAGGCCAGAGTACATAAAAAAGTACATCTGGAGCTCCTTTCTACAACTCGAAAAGAAGAACTGAAATTAGCCAACCAGTTCCTACACAATTTGGTTTGGGCCTTTTACATCCTCATGCCTACTTGAAGAGTTCCATTTTGCTACACTGGCGTTATGGGGATAAAGTCACCAATTTCGTAGTCCTTCCTTAATTCCTTCCCTAGTCCCTTTGACAATGCACCCTTTCACTCTTTGTTAAAATAACTGTGGGCAGGTATCTGCAGAAGGTAAACAGTAATAGCAACAGTATCAAGTGATTGCTGTGTGCCGGACCCAAGGCTAGGTGCTAGACATGAATTATCTAATTTACTCATATGAATCCTACAAGCTAAGACTATTATGGAAACTGAAGCTTAGCGAGTGAAGCCACATGTTCAAGTTCACCCAGCTGGCTAGTGATAGAGCCAGGAGGACTCTAGCTCATTAATGAATAAGCACCCCCAAAAAGCAGTAATTCTAATGCATGTCATCAGAGGGGTACCAACACAAAAGAGAGAATTAAGATGGCATCAACCCTGAAAAGCAACTCTCCTGAGTGATGACCATGATTCCTGGAAACCTTGCACAAAGCATCATTGATAAATCTCTGATTGCATTTTCTCCTTAGTTGATTTCTGTGTTTCTACCCATTTTTCACTAGCACTGCTACATATTTTCTTGATTAGAACAGTACCAGATACTGTAATATCACTTTAAGTTCCACTCACTGCTCTCTCCTTGGCCTTAATTCAACGGAAGAATGATTTACTTACTAGCACTCGAAGCATGTGCTCCTGTATATCAATGCCACCCTCACCCACTCCCAGATTTAATAGACACTATATATTAGAATAGCAATTATCACATAATGTCAGAACATTAAGCATTTTGCATTTTCCAAATGATACATGAATAATTTGAGCCCTGTGTGTACACAGCCCTTATAAATCAAACATTGAATTTTCAAACACTTTTGTTTTTTGTGGTTTTTTTTTTGGCAGTACAAGGGCCTCTCACTGTGGTGGCCTCTCCCGTTGCGGAGCGCAGGCTCCGGACGCGCAGGCTCAGCGGCCATGGCTCACGGGCCCAGCCGCTCCGTGGCATGTGGGATCTTCCCGGACCGGGGCACGAACCCGTGTTCCCTGCATCGGCAGGCGGATTCTCAACCACTGCGCCACCAGGGAAGCCCCAACACTTTTGAAAGCTATAAAGGCATCTCTTCTTAACTTTAAAACAGCCCATAGAGTTTCCTTCTGTGCCTTGATTTACTCCTCCATGGATACACTACTAATTCCTGATTCACAAACAATTGTGCAAGCACCCTAAATATTTAATAAATTAGATTTATTTTAAATCAGATCCTAAAATCAGAAAGTACTAAACATTATTAAAGCATTGAAATTATTTATGAAAACAAAAAATGAATCACCTTTCCAGGCAAAAAGAAGAGGTGCTGGGACAATTGTGTAGTCAACTGCATAAAATTGCATATTGATGAATGGTAATCAGTTTTGTTTCATGGACGTAGTTCCTCAAGTTAAAATATAATTAAAACAAAATGAAACAAAACATGATCCTTAAATTGTGCCAAATTTAAGAGATGATTAAATTTGTATTTTTTAATACCAAGAAAGCCATGTGGGTTAGAGTTTATAATTTTATCTGCTTATTCTGATACTCAGCAGAGAGGCACCTCTTCAGGGGACTGGGCTTGCAATTAATGTTGATGCTAATGTGGCCATTAATCCTTTTCCAAATGACACATATGTCTAGACAAGAACCATTAACAAGAAAGAAATAAGAAAAGTTCATTCTGATGCCTTCTATCTTGTGATCCGATGTCATAGATTAACCAATACATTTGCTTGACCAAAAGAAAGTAAAAGATATCACGAAAATCTCCATTATCCAAACATTGACACACGATTAAATATATTTTATTAAAACTCACAGCGAGGTGAGCAAAGCAAAGTCAAGAATCAGGTAGGACTTAACTAACTGTTCAGTCAACTCCATTCAATATATGAGAGCCTAGGAGAAACTGAAAAAAAAACAGGCTTTGGAAGTTCAACACAGGAAAATAATGTTTTGGAGAAATTAAACTCTGACAAAACAAAGTTTTGGTTGCTTGGGGGAAAGATAGAAACCAGTTTAACAAGGTAATTTCCACTTTACCATAAAATGCTGAAACATAAACAATCACAGATGTTGTCTTGAAAGAAGACCATTAAACATAACTGTAAAGAGTTTTTTCCCTTATTCTTTAAGTTCATATAAAAGCAATATCACTAACATCAAAGCAAAAGTCATCCCACATCCACTTCAATAGTCCAAATTTAAATATCTCAATTAAATAAGTTCAATTTTCACAACCTTGGTGAGAGGTGTACTCAAAACAAGCTGTTTCAAAACAAACCTGAACAAATATGGGACTTCAGTAACTTAGAAGTCTGTCAACCAGAAATGCCTCAACTGGAGGGGAAAATTATTTCAAGGAACCTAGTGTTTTCAAATATTGGTTTAAAGTGTTTCAGCTGACACAGAATGTGATCTCCCAAACCCACAACCCTGGGGCAACCATTCTATAATGGTGTCGCATCCACCAGCTGCTCACAATTAATAACAGCTTGGCTGGGATACATCTCCATCCTTATGAGCAATCAATCCCTTTGCCCTGACCATTGCCTTGGACTCCACATCTGCTATCCTGGATTGCCAACTCCACTCAAAAATTTGATAAACATTTATTACACAGTTACTATGATCCAGGAACACTCACTAAGTACAAAACACCACATAAAATACATGTTATGTAAAGCACAAAGAACGATGAGATATGGTCTCTTGTCTCAAGGAGTTTAAAATATAAAGTGGAGAAGCAAGAACAATGTGGGAAAATAGTAGTTAAAAATGTAAATAACAATTCAGGGCAGCTATAGAACATGTCACAAAGCAGTACACAATTATCAAATCGAAACTATGGACAGTGCACCAGTCAGGGTCCAGTCAGGAACACAGAGACCACTCTAGGTATTTCAGCAGAGAAAATTTAATAGAAAAGATTGGTGTTGGAGGGTGGTGAAAACAAAAAGGGAATGCAGCTGTAACACACAGATAGTAACTTCAGGAAGCAACTACCATCCCTAGGGCTGAGGAACAAGAGGAAGGAGTTGGAATATCAGATAACTTAGAGAAGAGGACCCATGGAGCTGAGACCTAGACCCCTGGGAGGGGTAGCACTACCCTCCAGGGCTGGTAGTAGGAGTTCAGAGGAGTGGCCTAGTGGAGCTAGGATACAGATTCCCAGGGAGAGGACACTGTGCACCTGAGGCACCACACTGTGGATAGTTGATCTGGAAACTAGAACTCGCTACTGCTGCCAGGGTGAGCAACCATTGCTGAGGACTGGGCAGCAAAAACAAGCAAACAGGAAGAAGCAAGTCCATTCCTTCCCATTCCTACATTCTGGTGTCCCCCTGTTGTGGAACCTAATAGGAAGACAGTTACAGAAGAAAAATCTAGTTTGCAAGATGCCGGCTCAGTATCACAAAGCAGGGTATAGAAGGGTGGGTTTGGAACTGAGAGAAAATACCTTCGTAATTAGTACAAATGGCTAAGATAGAGAAAATGGAGAGATCACACAGGCTGAGTTAACTGCAGAAGATCTCATGTAAGAGATGGCTATAATATGAGTCTAGAAGGGTGATTTAGGAAGGAGTAAGAACAGCAGGCACAGTAAGGGAAAAATAAAATTAAATTGGGAAACTAAGTGAACTATTTGGCTAAAACTAGTTTTTATGTAAAGTATAAATATAAAAATATTTATATTTTTCCTAAATTTTCAAATATAAGTTTATCTTTGGATGCTTTATCAGCAAAGCAATAATAATTAGTTAATGTTTATTATGGTGCTGTTGGCCTCTACAGAAAACAAGAAAAAACAAAGCATATGAAGATTCTTGTAACCTCAATGGTAGAAAAGAGGCAAATATGAGACAAAAGGACACCACCCAAGATGGCATATAACTGGCAGATTGTATTTTCCAAAGATGACTGCAACAGTATTTCCCACCCCACATGCTCTTATGCAATATGACCTCAACATATCCTCTCAAGAGGTGGAATCTATTTCTCCACCTCCTTGAATCTGGATGGGGCTGGTGACTGCTCTAACAGAACATAGCAGAAGTGATACTGTGCCAGTTCCAAGCACAGCCCTTTACTGGCCTGGCAGCTTCTGCATCCTACCTCTTAGAAGCCGATCACCATGCAAGAATAGCAATCACCATGAAACCACCCTTCGGGGAAGCCCAAGCTATGCTGGAGAAACCCTGCAGGATGAGATGCCACGTGGAAGGAAAGAGAGGCTAAGAAGTACTGAGGCACCAGACGTGGATGAAGAAGCTATCCTGGAAGTAGATATTTCCCCAGCCATGAGATGAATCACCCAGTTGAGCCCTTCCAAAATTCCTGACCCACAAAATCACGAAATAAATAAAATGGATGTTTTAAGTCCCTAAATTTGGGGGTTGTTTCACAGCAATAGAAAGCTGAACAATGACCGAGCACTAAATGGTATAAATGTAATTATTTCTTTTTTTGTTTTATCTTTATTGTAGTATAATTGCTTTACAATGTCGTCAGTTTCTGTTGTACAACAAAGTGAATCAGCTATAAGTATACATATATCCCCATGTTCCCTCCCTCTGGAGCCTCCCTCCCATCCTCTCTATCCCAGCCCTCTAGGTCGTCACAAAGAACAGAGCTGATCTCCCTTTGCTATGCAGCAGCTTCCCACTAGCCATCCATTTTACATTTGGTAGTGTATGTATGTCAATGCTACTCTCTCACTTCGTCCCAGCTTCCCCTCCCCCACCACTCGTGTCCTCAAGTCCGTTCTCTACGTCTGTGTCTTTATTCCTGTCCTGCCACTAGGTTCATCAGTACCATTGTTTTAGATTCCATATATGTGTGTTAGCATATGGTATTTGTTTTTCTCTTTCTGATTTACTTCACTCCGTATGATAGACTCTAGGTCCAGCTACCTCATTACAAATAACTCAATTTCATTCCTTTTTTATGGCTGAGTAATATTCCATTGTATATAGGTACCGCATCTTTATCCATTTGTCTGTCGATGGGCATTTAGGTTGCTTCCATGACCTGGCTATTGTAAACAGGGCTGCAATGAACACTGGGGTTCATGTGTCTTTCTGAATTATGGTTTTCTCTGGGTATACGCCCAGTAGTGGGATTGCTGGGTCATATGGTGGTTCTATCTTTAGTTTTTTTAGGAACCTCCATACTGTTCTCCATAGTGTTTGCACCAATTTACATTCTACTGTTCTCCATAGTGGCTGTATCAATTTACATTCCCACCAACAGTGCAAGACGGTTCCCTTTTCTTCACACACTCTCCAGCATTTACTGTTTGTAGATTTTTTGATGCTGGCCATTCTGACCGGTATGAGGTGATACCTCACTGGGGTTTTGATTTGCACTTCTCTAATGATTAGTGATATTGAGCATCTGTTCATGTGTTTCTTGACAATCTGTATGTCTTCTTTGAAGAAATGTCTATTTAGGTCTTCTGCCTATTTTTGCGTTGGATTGTTTGTTTTTTTGATATTGACCTGCATGATCTTCTTGTATATTATGGAGATTAATCCTTTGTCAGCTGTTTTGTTGGCAAATATTTTCTCCCATTCTAAGGGTTGTCTTTTCGTTTTGTTTATAGCTTCCGTTGCTGTGCAAAAGATTTTAAGTTTCATTAGGCCCCATTTCTTTATTTTTGATTTTATTTCCATTACTCTAGGAGGTGGGTCAAAAAAGATCTTGCTGTGATTTTTGTCAAAGAGTGTACTGCCTATGTTTTCCTTTAAGAGATATGGGAACATATGTATATGTATAACTGATTCCCTTTGTTGTAAAGGAGAAACTAACACACTATTGTAAAACAGTTATACTCCAATAAAGATGTTAAAAAAAAAGAGTTTTATAGCATCTGGCCTTACATTTAGGTCTTTAATCCATTTTGAGTTTATTTTTGTGTATGATGTTAGGAAGTGTTCTAATTTCATTCTTTTACATGTAGCTGTCCAGTTTTCCCAGCTCCACTTATTGAAGAAGCTGTCTTTTCTCCATTGTATATTCTTGCCTCCTTTGTCAAAGATAAAATGACCATATGTGCGTGGGTTTATCTCTGGTCTTTCTATCCTGTTCCATTGATCTATGCTTCTGTTTTTGTGCCAGTACCATACTGTCTTGATTACTAGTTCTAGTTCTGTGAAAAATGCCTTTGGTAATTTGTTAGGGATTGCATTGAATCTGTAGATTGTTTTGGGTAATATAGTCATTTTCACAATGTTGATTCTTCCAATCCAAGAACATGGTATATCTTTCCAACTGTTTGTATCATCTTTGATTTCTTTCATCAGTGTCATAGTTTTCTGCATACAGGTATTTTGCTTCCTTAGGTAGGTTTATTCCTAGGTATTTTATTTTTTTTTTGCAGTGGTAAATGGGAGTGTTTCCTTGATTTCTCTTTCTTATTTTTCATTGTTAATGTATAGGATTGCAAGAGATTTCTGTGCATTAATTTTGTATCCTGCGATCATATGGTTTTTATCCTTCAGTTTGTTAATACGATGTATCACATTGATTGATTTGCATATATTGCAGAATCCTTGCATTCCTGGGATAAACCCCACTTGATCATGGTGTATGATCCTTTTAATGTGCTGCTTGATTCTGTTTGTTAGTAGTTTGTTGAGGATTTTTGCATCTATGTTCATCAGTGATATTGGCCTGTAGCTTTCTTTTTTTGTGACATCTTGGTCTGGTTTTGGTATCAGGGTGACTATGGCTTTGTAGAATGAGTTTGGGAGTGTTCCTCCCTCTGGTATATTTTGGAAGAGTTTGACAAGGATAGGTTTTAGCTCTTCTCTAAATATTTGATAGAATTCGCCTGTGAAGCCATCTGGTCCTGGGCTTTGGAAGATTTTGTTGTTGTTGTTGTTGTTGTTTTTGGAAGATTTTTAATCACAATTTCAATTTCATTGCTTGTGATTGGTCTGTTTATATTTCCTATTTCTTCTTGGTTCAGTTTTAGAAGGTTGTCCTTTTCTAAGAATTTGTCCACTTCTTCCAGGTTGTCCATTTTATTGGCATATATTTGCTTGTAGTAATCTCTCATGATCCTTTGTATCAGGGTGAGGGCTGGGGGCTGTGGCCTGGCATCTTGGCAGCAGCCTGGACCTTGCACCCTCTTTGGGAGAACTCCTTGGAGCAGATTTGCAAACTACTGTTTCCAAAGACAGAGACTGCTTTCATTAACTCTGAATTCACAGGTTGGAATGTTATTTGCTTTCTCAAGGTAAATCACTTGTTCTGTAATAAAGGACCCTGAGGAAAAAAAGCTTTCCTTTGCTCCCAATGGTCTAAGCAAAGTGAACAGACTGTTAGTACCATTGGTACCTATCACAGAGAGAAATCAGACCTGAGGCATCCTCTTGGAAGGGCTTTTACAGAAAGGTGGCCTCAAGTCCTAGATCAGTCAGCAAGCCCCAGAGGAGGCCAAAGAGACAAAAGTTTCACCAGAAACCAGAATACCTTGTGTTCATGCCTCAGAGACTTACTGGGTTATATTTACTGAAACCTGATAGTGATTAAGGATTAATAAGTTGCCTTATATCTAAGTGTTTCTTAAGTCTGCCCTTAAAGGTAGCTCATTAGAAAGCATCATGCATGTGATTAAGACCACAGTCTAGAGCCAAATGGCCTAGATTTGAAGTCCAGTTCTGCCACTTGCTAACTTAGGACTTTGGGCAAAATAACCATCCGAAGTTCTAGAGCTCTGCTCGCCAATACGGTAGCTGGGACCCACATGTGGCTGCTGAGCACTAGAACTGTGGCCACTCTGAGCAGAGACTCACTGTAATTGTGAGATACACACTGGGTTTCAAAAACTTAGCACAAAAAAATGCAAAATATCTTATCAGTATTTTATACTGATTACATGTTAAAAGTTTTAGATAATTTAAATGGACTATAAAATTAATTTTACCTTTTAAAATCTTTAAAAAATGTAGCTATACCAAAAAACTTGAAATCCCATACGTGACTCATGTTATATTTCTCTTGGACAGTACTGCTTCAGAGGGATAATAATAAACTCCGCTCCTAGGGTTGCTATAAGGGTTAAGGGAAATTATCCATGTTAAGCACCTAGAACAGTGCTTGACATGTAGAAAGTTCTCCATTCACTCATTCAGCTATTCATTCACTCATTCATTCATTCAACCAACATTTACTGAGCAACTATTATGTGCTAGGCACTTTTCTAGGTATTCACGTTATATCATTGAGAACAGACCAAAAGTGGGGGTGGCGGGGGGAAGCCTCTATCTCAATGGTAGTGGTAATTATCTATCTAAACTCAATGATTATTCATATAAGCTAGAAGCTATGTTCGGTGATTCTAATAAAAGTAATTCTAATGTTTATTGTTTTGGGGTATCATTTAGTGGAAATAGATGCTGCTATCCCTCGCAGTTAACTTTCTCTGTGGAGAACCCAGCTGTTGGAAACATGAGGTCATAAAAAGGTATATTCACCTGGGGACAGCAGGAGGTCCAACTGCAATAAAGACTCTTAAGCCCTGACCTTGCAAAGCCCAAACTAGAAATAGATTACAAAATCCGATAGGAGTTCAGAGAAGGAGAGATCAAAGGGGGCAGAGAGCTGGGAAAAGAAATCAAGGAAGAGATGGACTCAAAGTTAGGTCCTGCAGGATGCCTAGGGCTAAAAAGGCACCAAGAGAGGAGCTATATCTCAGGCATTATAAGATTTATAACAGAATAGAATCCTGGATGAGCTCAGTATTTCCACGCTCTGTCTCTGGGGCATATGCATATGTGTCTGGAAAATTGATTTTTCCTGTCAGATGCTGGCTGGCACCTGCAAGACAGCCCACAGCATAACTGGGAAGATGAATACCCAAGCCTTACAAAGGTGAATCATGCCGGCAGAGTCATCCACCTTATTAAGGTGGACCTGTCCAACTTGCTCACTTAAGCCTTTGTCTAGGCTGGTCTCCCCAGTCCTCTTCAGCTCTCCTCCCTTTTTCCCACACTGCAGCCACAGTAACAGAAATCCGGTCTTGTTATCTCCCTAATAACAATCTTTTAATCATTTCCTATTGCTGTCAGAATAAAGATCAAAATCCTTCTTGAGGCTTACAGGGCTCTTGCTCACTTCATGGGATGCTCCCCTTGCTCTCTGTACTCCAGCCACCCTGACCTTTCAGTTTCTCAGCTTCACCTTGCTTCCTCCAGCCACAGGACATTGGCTCATGCTCTTCCCTCTGGTATCTCACTCCTCTACCCCAACCAATGAACTCCTTTCATCTCTCAGCTCAGTTATTACTTCCCCAGAAAAGCAATCCTCCTCCAGCATGCATTTGCACAGCACCATGTCCATTTCTCCATGGCTCCCATCTCAGTGTAATCTACATTCACTGATGGGATTATTTGAGCCATGTCACTTCCCTCTTTCAAGGACTACAGTGTACTGCAGTCCTTGAAAGTAGAAGCTTTGTCCTTTTGGCATCTAGCACAGGGCCTGGCACAGGGGAGGCAGTAATTAAGTATTTGTTCATTTCATTTACTCCACATTTTGTGTAAAGATTAAATAAGTGTATTATATATAGCTTATAACAGGCCTTGGCACAAAGTAAGTGCTATGCAAGTGATTATTCTTATTATTACAAGCATTAGCTGTGCTAGGCATCGTTCTTCCATCTATAACTATGACTACAGTTTTACTTAAGTCTTGTTATACTTAATTCTTGAGGTTTCTTGGTGTGACATTCCAGTTACAGGCCTTTAATACCATCCTTGTAACAGGTAGAATCTGAGGTTACACACTGTGCCTCCTAATGAATTCCAGGATGTCCTCGATTTCACTCTCATTAATGCTTCAAGCTGGAGAGGGTCAATATCAGATATCAAGATTGCAGCTTGCAGGAATCAAATAAATCTATTCGTTAGGACTTAGCACAGAATATGATTTAATGTTAAATTCCAGTGATTACTTTTATATTATAATTGTGGTATAGCAGGAAAAATATCACAGATTTTTCAGGACAAAAGAGAGAAGAAACAGAGGTTCAGGGTTGTGAGTGATGACAATAATTAGAATCATTAATTAAGAGCTGGACACAAACTAAATGGTTATATGTACCATTTCACTTAGTTTTATTAACAACTAGGCATTACAACCTCATTTCTCAGGTGAAGCTTAAGGAGAATCAAATATTAAAAATAAAAAATAGACATTTCTACAAGGAAGATATACAAATGGCCAATAAGCACATGAAAAGATGCCCAACCTCATTAGTCATGAAGAAAATGAAAATCAAAAGCACAATAAGAGACCACTTCACATCCACTTGGATGGCTATGATAAGAAAAAAAATTTTTTAATGGAAAATAAGTTTTGGCAAGGATGTGGACAAATCAGAATCCTCATACACTACTGGTGGAAATGTAAAATGGTGCAGCCATTCTGGAAAATAGTCTGGCTGTTCCTCAAACAATTAAACATAGAGTTACCATAAGACCCAGCAATTCCATTCCCAGGTATATACCCAAGAGAAATGAAATTATATGTCCACACAAAAACTTGTACAAGAATGTTTTTCTGCAGTGTTATTCATAATAGCCAAAAGATGGAAACAACCCAAATATCCATCAACTGATGATAAACAGAAAACAAAATGTGTTACACAAATGTGTTATAGTGGAATACTATGCAGCCATACAAATACAGTATTGATACCTGCTACAGCACAAATGAATGTTGAAGACTTTATGCTAAGTGAAAGAAGCCAGATACAGAAGACCACATGTTATATGCTTCCAATCATATGAAATGTCCAAAACAGAGAAATCTACAGAGACAGAAAAGAGACGAGCGATTGCTCAGAGCTGGAGAAAGCAGGGGAAGATAAGGGAATGATAATTAAAGGGCACAGAATTTCTGTTTGAGGTGATGAAAATATTCTAAAACTGATTTCAGTGACAGTTGCACATATCTGTAAACATATCAAAAAACAGTGAATTTAATGCTTTAAATGGGTGGACTGTATGGTATGTGCATCATATTTCAATAAAACTGTTTTAAAAATTTTTAATAAACAGTGGGACTATAACAAACTAAAATGCTTTTGCACAGCAAAGGAAACCGTCCACAAAATGAAAAGGCAGCCTATTGAATTGGAGAAGATATTTCTAAACAATATATCTAATAAGAGGCTAATATCCAAAATATATAGGGAACTCACACAGCTCAACATCAAAAAAACAAACAATCCAATTAAAAAATTGGGAGGGGATCTGAATAGACATTTTTTCAAAGAAGACATATAGATGGCCAACAGATACATGAAAAGAATCTCAACATCAATAATCACCAGCGATACAAATCAAAACCACAATGAAGTATCACCTCACATCTTTTAGAATGGTTATCATCAAAAGGACAACAAATAACAAGTGTTGGCGAGGACCTGGAGAAAAGGGAACCTTGTGAACTGTTGGTGGGAATGTAAACCAGTGCAGCCACTGTGGAAAACAGTATGGAGATTCCTCAAAAATTAAAAATAGAGCTACCAAATGATCCAGCAATCCCACTCCTGGACATATATCCAGAAAAAACCATAAGTTGAAAAGATACATGCACCCCAATGTTCACTGCAGTACTATTCACAATAGCCAGGACATGGAAGCAACCTAAATGTCCATCAACAGAGGAATGGATAAAGAAGATGTGGTACATATATACAATGGAACACTACTCAGCCATAAAAAAGAACAAGATAATGCCATTTGCAGCAACATAGATGGACCTAGAGATTCTCATACTGAGTGAAGTAAGTCAGACAGAGAAAGACAAATATCATATACCACTTATATATGGAATCTACAGATGTAGAAAATAAACTTATGGTTACCGGGGGGTAAGGGGGGAGGGATAAATTGTAAGATTGGGATTGACACATGCACACTATTACATATAAAGTAGATAACTAATAAGGACCTACTGTATAGCACAGAGAACTCTACTCAATACTCTGTAACGGCCTATATGGGAAAAGAATCTAAAAAAGAGTGGATAAATGTATTTGTATAACAGATTCACTTTGCTGTACACCTGAAACTAACATGACATTGTAAATCAATTATATCCCAATAAGAATTTTTTTAAAAAGTTGTGCAGTGCCCAACAGGCACATATATCCAGTAGTAAGTAATTATGGTTATTGTAAGAATAAAATTTCAGAGAGCAGAAAATAAAAAATTAAAAAATAAAAATAGAACTACCATATGATCCTGCAATTCCACTCCTGGTATTTACCCAAAGAAAACAAAAAACACTAATTCAAAAACGTATATGTACTCCAATGTCCACTGCAGCATTATTTCCAATAGCCAAGATATGGAAGCAACTTAAGTGTCCATAGATAGACAAATGGATAAAGAAGATGAATACTACTAAGCCATAAAAAGAATGAATTAAATACTACTAAGCCATAAAAAAAACTTGCCATTTGCAACAACATGGATGGATCTAGAGGGTACTATGCTAAGTGAAAAAAATCAAAGAAAGAAAAATACTGTATGATTTCATTTACATGTGAAATATTGCAATAAATTTTTTTTAAATAAAAGGACCAAGAAGGCTAAAATGCCCCATCACTTAATAGGTTTCTTAAAACTAAAAATAAATAATAATTGTTATTTTAATCTAATTAAGCTAATAAGTTTTATTAATAATTCTATCATGTTCATTATGTTATTAATTTTTTCATTCTCTCCTCTTCTTCTTCCCATCAGCCCCTCAACTGGCTATTATTGCAGTGATACTTCAGCACCTTGAGAACAAATTAAGACTACTATTTCCCAACATTTTATGCCATAACAGGCTTCCTGTTTTGTTTTAACTTTGTCCATTTGTTTTTTTTCTGCATAGTCTGGATTACTTCAGTAACTAATAAAATACTTTTTTAAAAAGAGTTTTCCAAATTAAGGCTAACCTGGACACAGCAGGTCTTTACATAGAAACCATTATGTTCAGGGTTCCTTTTGAAGGCTCTCAGGCAATGCCTACTGATTGCCAAGCCCTGAGCTGGGCACTGAGAATGCAGATGAGTAAAACGAGATTTCTGCTGGTAAGGATCCCTCATCAAAGCTCCCTCCACTGGTCAAAGGCAGATTCTTAGGATAAAACTTTCCATCTGGGTGCCGAAATGCTACTACCCTAGCAGGCAGTGGGGTATCTGCTCAATGGCCTATGGTTAGTGCACATTTTTGCAGTTATCTCTGATAGGGTGACAAAGAACCCCATCTAACAGATTCTCCTGAGAGTTTCTGTAATTAGGAGAGGTTGCTGTCTGCCTGAGATGATTAAGTGAAGTTCTAGTAGGCAAGAGGAAGAGTTATGTGACCTTGAGTTCTTTTTAATTCCAGTTGTAAAATCAACATCACCACTTTTCTGAGGGTTCAGTAGAAAACTAAGATTCCACAAAGTCCATTAATTTTATAATCCCTCAACTCAAGCCTAATCATTTCTTTTCATCACTTTTGCTAAGATCAACTATGGCACTGTTTTTCTTTGGCTTAGTATCTCAGGCCCTCTGAGAAAAATTAATTTATTAAATATAGAATTTGCAATGTTCACCCAATGTTTACACACACCACTTACTTGCCCAATGTGCTAACAGAACGGGGACACAAAGAAGGAAAATCCTTCCTCTCACACAGCTCAACTTCTCCCCACCCACATGCGTTGGGCTAACTCTGGAACAAGCCCAAGAATGGTCTTTCACTCCCTAAGGAGGGATGAACTGACTCCTGAGAAACCCCAAGTGGTACCCCTGGAGAGCAGGTTATGGCCTCCTCTCCTGCTATAATGATAGGTGTATAGTAAAAAATTTAACCTTGCTCAAAAAGAGGTTCAAAGAGGTCTGCCCTTTGCCCTTGGATTCTGGGATATAATCTCTAAGTCCTTAGAATGTCATGTCTCATAGGAGTATCTCTGTTTGCCTTGGCCTTGGGTCACATAGGATAGCCCAACAATGTGATTTTGAGTAAGTGCTGGCCACACCAGACAGCCACGGGGTGGAGGCTGGCCACATTAGGTATTAACACTGCGCTTTAGGATTGGGGCTTTGGTATCAGTGGTGCTAGTCAACCTCCAGAAGGGCTGAAGATCAGAGACTGAGATCAACCCTGTGAGCAATCAATCACACCTGCATGATGGAAGCCCCTGAAAACTCTGAATGCCGAGACTCATGTGAGCTTTCCTACTCCATGTGTGTTGTCACACATGGATGCCAGAAGAATAATGCTATCCTGACTCCATGGAGAGAGGATGACTCAAGTTCCATGTTGGGTTCTTTTCCTGGACTCTGCCCTCCCTGTGCATCTTTTCCCTTAGCTGATTTTAATCTGTAACCTTCCCTGTAATAAACCATAAATGCAAGTATGGTTTCAGTGGGTTCTGTGAGTCCCTTTAGAACGTTATCAAACATGAGGGTGGTTTTGGAACTCCCTGCAAACTCACAGTTAATTCCAGAAGTAAGAGTGGTCTTGTGTGGACTGTGTTCCCTCTAACTTTGCAGTTGGCTAATTTACATAGCAGGTCAGGGCATGGTCTGAGCTATCAATGGATTTGAATTAGGTAGACGTGACCTGTATCCTATCCTTCCCAGCACTGAGTGTCCCCCTTTCCTCTCTGCTTCTCCTACCCTCTTGCTTAATTCTTTCCTATTTATTCTTCCACTTCCAACTTCACTGCCATCTTTCTCCTCCCCCCTTATCAAAACCTACTCTGGAAAAGACAAGGTGAATCTGTTTATATGAATGTGTATAAATTGATACCAGCTTGCGGAATATAAATGGGCCAACTAGTCAGGCCAGGTGGTATAAACAATAGTTACCCTCACCCCCAAGATTTTTGTATAGGCAGCAAACAGCAAAGGCAGCAAATAGCACCCAACTGCTTAGGTTTGAATCCTGCTTTGCCAGCTACTTGCTGTGTGATCTTGGGCAAGTTAGTTAACATCTCCTCCAAGATTCAGTTTCCCTATTTTAAATGGGGAACTAATATTAGTATCTACCTCCTAGGGTTATTGTTAGAATTAAGTAATTTAATATATTTAAATACTTAAAAGAGTGCCTGACACATAATAAGCACATAATAAACAGACAATATTGCCACCATTTTTAACCAAAATCTTATTTCAAGGCAGTTTCTCATTCATGGAACTTCTGAATCAGAATCACTTTGGATTGAACCCATTGATCAACCTTGGCATCACTAAAAATGGAATAATAGAACATTGCATGTCTCTTTATATGATAAAATATATGATACAATAAGAAGTAAATGACTTCAAGTACTAAAAAATTCTTGCCAAATTTTTAAAAATTGAAACTGAATCTAAATCAAGCCTCTATATCTAAAATCTAACTCCCATTTATAAACAACACAGGGGTTAGAACAAATTCTACAACACCAAGGGGTGGACTCAGCCAAATCCAGAACGTGGGACATTCTTATAGCCTTGCTACTCAAAGTATGGCCCCCTGTCTCCCCAGCCCTCAGCAGCTTCAGCATCACCTGAAAGATGGTTAGAAATGTAGAACCTCAGACCTAACTCAGATATGCTGAGTCAGCATCAACATTTAAACAAGATCCACAGGTGATTCACATGCACATTAAATTTGGAGAAGGTCTCTAACAAATCAATGTCTTAAAAAACTGGGGAATCACACAGAATAAACAGATTTATGACAAAGAACATCCAACTGCAATGTAAAACCCTAGTTTGAATAGATTTAAACAAGCCAACCATAGAAAGGCATTTTTGACATAGAAAAATTTGAAAATGGATTGAGTATTAATTGATATTATAGAATTACTAATTTTGTTGGGTATGACATGCCATAGTCGTAGGTACAAACAAAAACAGTTGTTGGAGATGAATAGTTAAATATTTACTCATGAAATAACCTGCTGTCTGGATTGGTTTTAAAATATATAGGGGAAAAATTTTTAATGGGTACATAAATGAAGTGAAAAATATTGATAATTGATGGAAGTGGGTGATGGATGCATGGAAGTTCATTACTCAACTTATTTTTGTGGCTACTTGAATTTTTCAATAATAAAAATTTTAATAAATATTCTATTAAAAAATAATCACCTGGAATGTCCGCTTAAAAGTCAGATTTCTGGGCTCCACCACTCAAAATTACTGAATCCAAATGGCAAGCATGAGCCCAGGCATGTGATATTCTAAGATGCCAGGATTCTAAATAAGGGTAGAACCTGCAATGACACCACCTCCCTGCCGCGGCAATTGCCTACCTTTTTAGTAAAAGACCTTAGTGCAATCTATGAATCTCAGCTTCCCAAGGCCCACAAAACCATCATGAATTTACGTGAATTACAAATCAGGTCTCCCTCACTCCATTTGATAAATGTTGATTTTGAAGCGGCAGAGGACAGAAAAAAAGAAAGAAGAAAGGAAAGAAAATGGAAGGGAAAAGGAAAAAACAAAAACAAAAACAGCAATACCTCTTTCTTTACCCCTAGGCTTCGTACCCACCACCACCAATGATGGCCCTTAGTCGACTACATGTCTGCCTTCACCCTAACATTGACAGAACCTGGCCCCAGCCATCAAAAGGAGAAATCAACAGCAGAGGGAAGGCTGGGGAGAAGTTCTGTCAGGAAAGTTTAGGAGTTACTGCAATGGAAGAGGATGGCTTACTGCCTTTAAAAATAGACTCTAGAGGCATCTCCCATGCCACCCAGATTCAAATGTCCAGGTAAATACCCTAAATGGAATTTCAGCCAGAATTCTAAATGAAATTCCAAGCACATGATTTACAACTTTAATGTGATGCTTATTGCCTTTAATTAAATGAGATGTCCTTTTTGAAATCACAGTTACAGACACTTGCCATTTTCAAAATGCCCTCAGGTAACTCCCAACATTTGTGCCCTTCAAGTGAGCAGTTCATTTTCACTCTCACATACATAATAACTCACCTAGGCCACTGCTGGCCGTACCCATCAGCAGACGAGATTTACAGAAGCTTCACCACAGTAAATACATCAGGTCAGGCCTGCAAGGCTCCAGGATGGTTTCAAGACAGAAACTGTGTAGATAAAGTGAGACCTGAAAGGATAAATATCCCCCCACGTGATATCCGAAAAGGGTAAAAGTTTAATGTTTGTATGTCTTTCCTGGTAAATTTTAACCTTTTTAGCATTACTTCTAAATGGATTACTTAAATCTTAAAACTATTTTTTGGATTTAAACTTACTCTCTTGACCAACATGGCAGGACAAGTGATAACTCTAATCCATTTTTTTAATGATTTTTTAAAATTATTTGACAGCAAGAGGAAAACAAAGGAAAAAGTGAAGCCAACTCCTCATTTTTCAGGAAAGTGAGTGGACAAGCATGGCAGGAGTTCATCACTCTGCGAGCACCAGGCCTTGTCATCTGTTTCCATCAGTTCATTTTCATTCATCACCTGAGCCAGGCCAAGAGGATAAGAAATGCCGATTAGACTTTGCTTTTCCCTCTAAGGGCTCCACGACTCTGAAGGTTCCATCTCACTCAACAACTTTAATTTATCTTCCCTTCTTTTTCTTCAGCTCTCTGTTGATATACAAGTATTGACTAACTGGGCAGGCTGGGAGGAAAGAGAGGACGCAGAGCCTTTCCAGCTAAACGTGTGGTTCATTTACTAGATGACAGCTGCTCACAAGCTTCTCGGGGTGAGCCCAAGTTGGCAGGACAACCGCAAATTTATTGTGAGGCTCAGGAATGCTATTAACATCTAGACTGATTTAGCGGGAGGGCAGGAATGGGTGCCTCTGTGAGATTTAGGTAATAGTTTCCCATTGCCTGGAAGGTCAAGACCCAACTCCCTAGCACATCTTACACAGCTGATCACAATCTGGCTCTTCCCGAGCCACCCTGCCTCAGCGCCCACCATTTCCCCACAGAATCCACCCCAGGCTGCCCAAAGCTCTTTCCTCTGAGGCTCCATGTAAGTCTTTTTTCCACCTGGAATTCTCTCTCAATATCCCACACATCTGCCAAGACCCAGCTCCAACATCATTCCCCCAGGAAAGGCTGCACTCACCTCTGGCTCCCTCCTCTTTGCCCTCATGGACTTTTCCATCTGCCTCCACTAAAGCTCACTGGCTTCTTACCATAATTATTTGTGTCTAAGTGTGTGATTATCAATGTACTAATCTGTTTTAATATGGAAATGGAAATGTTCTGTCTTCTCTTTTGCTGCAGTCGAAGAATGAAAGGAAATATAGTCCCTTTGAAGGTTTGATTCCTGACCTCGGGAAGTTTTAGGAAAAAATCGGAGGGTAGGAGATGTCTTGCCAATAAGTTCTGTTACGGAAGAAGAGAATAGAGGAGAATTTGTATGGCAGAGGGAAGGGCAGGACTCAAGAGGACTAGGTGAAAGGGGAGCAACTGGGGCAAAGAAGATGGACAGAGCTGGGGTCTCTGAGGACTGAGAACCAATGGAAGTCATGCTGGAACTGAGTCATTGCCCAAGGACAGCTCAACTTTCATCTTCAAGGAGAGCCTCCCATGTCCTGCACCCAAGGTCCATACCACCTGATCCCTCTTCCGCACCAGACAGGATGTCCTTCTCCTCTCCCCTCCTTCTCCTCACCTCACCCTCAACTGCCCAGTACCCCCATACAGCAGACATTACTTGGTTCTCATCCCATCAAACCTCCCCACACTCCAGAAAATCCATAAGGCCATAGGGGCAGGGGGTCTTGAACAGGTAGTAATGCAGAAAGCCCACACTTATCCTAGGAAGTGGGGAGAGTGCATTAACTGAGCAAACTAGAGACATATGTAAGTAGCACCATAGTTAGTGACAGCTCTGTACTTCCGGCCATCTCCCTAATTTGACTGTAAGCTCTAGGACCAGGTCCCATTCATCACTGTTGCCTAGGAACAATGTAATCTGGAATGTAGTAAGTTCATAGTAAATGTTAGTTTTATGAATATCTAAAAGCAAATTGCTTTTTCTTTCCATAGAAATATGATCTTTTGTAGTAAAAAGTTTTCAAAAATTTTCTACTACCACTTTCTTTTTTTTTTACTAAACATTTATCAATATTTATTGGAGCACCTATAAAAGGTATAGGTATTGGAGCACCTATAAAAGTATGCAAAGTACTATGACAGGTAGAGAGGAGGGGAGGGGTGCTACAAGAATGAATAAATAGAAAATGACATTTAATGTGAGGTGATTCAAAATATAAAAGTAATCATTTATATAGAAGCCAACATTCATAGCCAAAATGTTAAAACGTTAACATAATCTAATTTCAGTCCTAAATTAGTATGCACCATCATTTTGTAATGGGCACTGAAAAGTGAAGTTTTTAACAGACATCCCCATAAGTCTCTCCCAGTAGTATCCTAGGCTGTGTACTGTGGAAAAGACTTTGACACCACCAACTCCAGGCTCATAACCATCAAGGGAAGAAGGCTCAACATCAGCATATTATACATGAGTAAAATACTGTTACCTGTAATCTGCATTGGAGTGCAGAATTCATGATTAGCATTTAAGTACCAGGAGGAGAATTATGAAGCCTTCTGCTGGTTTTCTTCAAACACAGGATTTAACTTTGGGTCCCAGCAATTTAAAACAAGTAACATGTCAAGCTGGGATATTAGAAGTGATCAAATAGATCAAATATATCAGTAAGTAATGAACCTATGGCTGAAATTTAAGAGCAGGGTTCAAAGGTGCATACAGTTGGAGGTCTTAAGTTTATCTCAGGCTGACTCAGGAGGATTCATCTCTTCCCTGCTCTCTTTTACCCTAATTTTTCTCCCTCTCTCTTTTTTTTTGGAGGGGGTGGTATAGTTGTTTTACAATGTTGTGTTGTTTCTACTGTACAGCAAAGTGGAGTCCCTTGTGCTATACAGCAGGTTCTCATTAGTTATCTATTTTATACACATTAGTGTATACATGTCAATCCCAATCTCCGAGTTCCTCCCACCCCCTGCTTTCCCCCCTTGGTGTCCATACATTTGTTCTCTACCTGTGTGTCTCTATTTCTGTGGACAAGGCCTTTTTAAGGTGGTTGTAAACGGGCAGTGTACTTAGATGGTGCACACCTTTGGAGCAGGTTAAAGCTTAGCTTGCAGACACCAGAACTACCAGTCGATTGACACACAGAAATTCAGTTATTCAAATAAAAACATCAGTTGATCATCAGTTAATATCAAGTTCACAAAGCAGCTGGCTGAGTTTTAAACCCTTTCACTTTCCAACTAGGAACTTTGCAGAAGCAATCATTGCAATAATCAGTGAATCAGGTTGTTGAAAGGACTAAGTACCAGACAGGCTGCAGTTCAAAGCATCTAAACTGAATAGTTTACCATTAGGGAACTAGAGTAAAGCAGAATCACACTTCTCTCTATAATGGTTGAAATCCCACCTCAAAAACAATCAATCAATGGTCATGACATGAAACAAAGTAAGTACAAGTCATTGCACAAGAGATTATGGAGTAGATTCCAGCACTTCTAAAATAATTAACACTTATAAAGGAGTTAAACTCAAATATGTTGCAGCATTGGAGTTTTAATCCTAGACAAGCTCTTAGACAAACCCAGGGCCACCATGCAAACTCTGGTGGGGGCATCATCCACTTTCATCTGTAAAAACCATATACTGAATTGTGACCTATAAATCTCCTGTAACCAATGCTGGACAAAAAAGGCACTTATTTTATGCTGTATTTCTTTTCTCTAAAAGGGGAATTATAATTTCTGAGTCTACATAAAGATTATCTGGAGCACTTATTAACATTAAATGCACATCTCCTCGCCCTAGAGACTAGGATTCAGTAAGTTTGAAGTGGGGTTCAAGGAGCTTTATTTCTTTTTTTTTAACTTTCCATTTTGAAATAATTTTAGACTTACTGGAAAGTTATGAAAATAACACACCCAGATTTCCTAATATTAGCATCTTAGTACAATTATCAAAACCAAAAAATTAACATTTATAAGATGCTCTTAACCAATTGCAGTGGGTTGAGTTGTGGCCCCAAAAAGATCTCTCTTAAGTCTGAAGTCCCAGAACCTGTGAATGTGACCTTATTTGGAAAAATGGTCTTTACAGCTGTAATTACGTAAGGAATCTCTAGATGAGATCATCTTGGATTAACCAGGTAGACTCTAAATTCAATGACAAGTGTTTTATAAGAAAAGAAAACACAGACAGAAGAGGAGAAACACAGGAGAGAAGCCCTGTACAGACGGAGACAGAGATTTGAGTTGTATTACAACTCAAGGAACACCTGAATCCACCAGAAGCTGGAAGAAGCAAGGAAGGATCTTCTCCTAGAGTCTTCAGGAAGGAACCAACCCTGCCAACACCCTGATTTAAGACTTCTGACATCCAGAACTGTGAAGGAATAAATTTTTGTTGTTTTAAGACACCCGGTTGTAGTACCTTATTACAGCAACTCTTGGAAACAAATATATCCAGGTAACGATAATAAATGAAATAAATATTGTCTCTCATTTCTGAGTGTAATCACCTCTGCTTACTTTCAATAAAGGACTGGTGAATTGCAAAACTATTTTTAACCTTGGCTTAATGTCCTACAACTTTACTCTCTTTCTTTCTGTCCTAACCTTACTACCTTACTATTTCTTTTTTTTTTTTTTTTTTTTCGGTATGCGGGCCTCTCACTGTTGTGGCCTCTCCCGTTGCGGAGCGCAGGCTCAGTGGCCATGGCTCACGGGCCCAGCCGCTCCGTGGCATGTGGGATCTTCCCGGACCGGGGCACGAACCCGTGTCCCCTGCATCGGCAGGCGGATTCTCAACCACTGCGCCACCAGGGAAGCCCAACCTTACTATTTCTTAAATAGCCTTTTATAAATCTGAAATTTCTAAATTCCATGGAGGAGGATTTCAAAGATAATTAATTGATCAAGGAGGATTCAGTATTCTTCATAAGTAAATTTATTGAGTACAGGCATCATATTTTGTGATTATTAAGCTTTGACATGAAAAATGCTTAATTGCTACTGCCAAGGAACTAGGAAAAGCGTTTTTACATAAACAGTAACACAGATGGATTTTCGTATGTTAAATAATTTAAGAGATTTTAAATGTGCATGGCATTCTCAACATCTCCCTACTGAATATTAAAGTAACGTAATATTTTACACAATGATTTAAATTTTGCATTGCATAAACAATAGGTGAAGAGTAGAAGATCTTAAGCTTGATATTTTGGAACTGTTTTGACATATAATCCACAAATGGGAAACTTGGAATATACTCACTAAATCATCCAAAATATGTTGATTTTGGAATTTCTGGGGATTGGTATCCAATTTTGACATTTCAGTGTATGATTAGCAATGTGTTTCAATGTCATTTGATTCAGATTAACACGTCGAGCAGAGAAATGAAGTTACCTGATTCTCTTTAAGATATCTCTTGAATCTATCACTTTGCCCTCAACACTAAAGCTAGATGGGTTTTGTTCAAGCAAAATCTTTTTAAATTTTCTATGAAACATAAGAATATGTATTTTATCCCTACCAAGAAAATAAGCACTAATCTTAGGTGCTTATTAATTATTTAATTCCGTAGGCCTAGGAATTAAAATAAACCATTCTTCATCAAGGTAAACATTTTAGTGGAACTGAAAGGGGCTGTGAGCCCCTTTCAAAAGCTAAGGAATAAGTACCATATTCCTTATATGAATGGAGTCCATTGGCATTTGCCTAATGCTGCCAAGTATGGAAAGATTCTGTTGAATGATTCTGGCAGGTCTGAATCACTTAAGGTCTAAAGGCACTTAATCTGCCTTCAACCTTTCCTCCTGCTGTGAAAAATCTTCCAATATGATTGGCTCTTAATGATTTTCCTCACATCTGAAGGGGTAAATAGAAATTTTCACTTTAATTGCTCTTTATCTCTCATAACATGAGAAATCTAACCAGCAACTCTGTCAATGCCGAGTAGACTTGCTTTCATTATGAAGTGTAACTGATTTCCCCACACTTCTCTTGACACAGCTCAACAGATTGAATGTGTGGTAGTTAATATAGTCCTATCTGTCTCAAGATCTGTATCCCAAGTACTAACAAACATAACATAACCAATAAACAAGTTTGTTTTTAAAAATTAAATTTCCCGTCTCAATAAATATATTCTGCAGCTGCTTAGAAAATATGAGAAATTGAATCTGAAAAACAATCCAGATATGTTTCTAAATATTAAAGAAAGGATATACTTCCATACTCATGAATAGGAAGACTCAACCTGTCAAAATGTCAATTCTTCCCAATTTGATCTATAGATTCAATACAATTCCAATCAAAATCCCAGCAAGTTATTTTGTGGATATTGACAAACTGATTCTAAAGTTTATATAAAAAGGCAAAAACCCAGAATAGCCAACACAATATTGAAGAAGAACAAAGATGGAAGACTGGCACTACCTGACTTCATGACTCAACTATAAAGTTATAGTAATCAAGACAGTGTGGAACTGGTGAAATAACAGAGAAACAGATCAATGGAACGGAACAGAGAGCCCAGATATAGATCTCCATAAATATAATCAACAAAGAAGCAGAGGCAATACAATGGAGCAAAGGTAATCTTTTCAACAAATGGTGCTGGAACAACTGGACATCCACATTCAAAATAATTAACCTAGACACAGATCTCACACCCTTCACAAAAATTAACTCAAAATGAATCACAAACCTAAATGTAAAATGCAAAACTATAAAACTCCTAGAAGAGAACATAGGAAAAAACCTAGATGATCTTGGGTATAGTGATAACTTTTAGATACAACACCAAGGCAGGATCCATGAAATAAATAATTGATAAGATGGATTTCATTAAAAGTAAAAACTTCTTCACTGAGAATGATAATGTCAAGAGAACAGGAAAATAAGCCACAGACTGAGAGAATACAATTGCAAAATACGTATCTGATAAAGGACTGTTATCCAAAATATACAAGGAACTCTTAAAAACTCAACAATAAGAAAACAAAAAAACCCAATTAAAAACTATGCCAAAAAAAAAAATGGTTCTGAAGAACCTAGGGGCAGGACAGGAATAAAGATGCAGACATAGAGAATGGAGTTGAGGACACAGGGAGGGGGAAGGGTAAGCTGGGATGAAGTGACAGAGTGGCATTGACATATATACACTACCAAATGTAAAACAGATAGCTAGTGGGAAGTAGCCGCATAGCACAGGGAGATCAGCTTGGTGCTTTGTGACCACCTAGAGACGTGGGATAGGGAGGGTGGGAGGGAGATGCAAGAGGGAGGGGATATGGGGATATATGTATACGTATAGCTGATTCACTTTGTTATACAGCAGAAACTAACACAACATTGCAAAGCAATTATACTCCAAAAAAGATGTTTAAAAAATAAAAAAAAACTAGGTCAAAGGCTTTAACAGACACCTCACCAAAGACAATATACTGATGGCAAATAAGCATATCAAAATATGCTCCACATCATATGTCATCAGGGAAATGCAAATTAAAACAATACTACTACATACCTATTAGAGTGGTCAAAATCCAGAACACTGACAACACCAAATGCTGACAAGCAGGTGGAGCAACAGGAACTCTCTAGTTGCTGGTGGGAATGCAAAATGCCACAGCCACTTTGGAAGACAGTTTGGTGATTTCTTACAAAATTAAACATACTATTACCATATGATCCAACAATCATGCTCCTTGGTATTTACCTAAATGAGTTGAAAACTTATGTCCACACAAAAATCTGCACATGGATGTTTATAGCAGATTTATTCATAATTGCCAAAACTTGGAAGTAACCAAGATGTTCCTCAGTAGATGAATGGATAAACAAACTGTGGTACATCCAGACAATGGAATGTTATTCAGTGCTAAAAAGAAATGAACTATCAAGTCATGAAAAACATGGGGGAACCTTAAGTGCATATTTCTAAGTGAAAGAAGCCAATCTGAAAAGCTACATACTGTATGATTCCAACTATATGACATTATAAAGAGAAGTGGTTGCCAGGGGTTGGCAGTGGGGGTGGAAATGGGGACAGAGAGGAGGGTGGCAGGGGATGAATCGGCAGAACACAGAGGATTTTTAGGACATACTCTGAAAATACTCTGTATGCTAATGATGGATATATGTCATTATACATTTGTCCAAACCCATAAACTGTACAACACCAAGAGTGAACCCTAATGTAAATTATGAACTTTGGGTGATTATGCTGTCAGTGTAGGTTCACCAACTGCAACAAATGTACCATCTGGTGGGGGATGTTCAAAACTGGGGAGGCCATGCATGTGTGGCATCAGGGGGTATATGGGAAATCTCTGTACCTTCTCTTCAATTTTGCCGTGAACCTGAAACTGCTCTAAAAAAAATAAAGCCTTAATTTTTTAAAAAAAGAAAGAAAGGTTATTCTGAGTTCATATTTCTAAATCTTCCCATCAAATCACTTCTCCTCCAGTAGCTCCTCCATCCAACCAATTTCTCAGGCCCAAAATCTATTCTCTTCCATGGTCCATCATCTCCTCCAATGTCCAAATGTCCAATTCCTCAACAAGTCTTAGAGACACTTCCTCCGAAGTGTTTCCAATTCCTCCATTTTTCTCCACCTTCACCTGTCTCCTCCAAAACACCATCATCCCTTGTCTGATTTACAGCAATAACCTCTGAACTGTTCACTCTCACTTGACCCTAATTCATTCTCCACACATCAGTCAACACAATCTTTAAAAAATGTAAAACTGTTCAACAGGTTCTCATTGCAGTTAAGACAAAACCACAATGAGATATCACCTCAACCTTTGAGAATGTCTATTATCAAAAAGACAACAAATAATAAGTGTTGGTGAGGATGTGGAGAAAAGAGAACCCTTGTACACTGTTGGTGGGAATGTAAATTGATGTACCAATTCCACTGTGGAAAACAGTATGGAGGTTCTTCAAAAAATTAAAAATAGGAGTACCATATGATCCAGCAATTCCAGTTCTGGGTATATATCCAAAGGAAATGAAATTAGTATTTCAAAGCGATTTCTGCACTCCCATGTTCATTGCAGCATTATTCACAGTAGCCAAGATATGGAAGCAACCTAAGTGTCCACCAACAGATGAATGGATAAAGAAAATGTGGTGTGTATATATATATATATATATATATATAAAGGAATATTACTCAACCGTAAAAAAGAATGAAATCCTGCCATTCGTGACAACATGAATGGACCCTGAGGGCACTATGCTAAGTGAAATAAGGTAGACAGAGAAAGACAAAAACTTTATGAACTCACTTATATGTGGAGGCTGAAAAAGCCATACTTATAGAAACAGAAAGTAATATAGTGGTTACCAGGTTCTGGGAGGTGGGGGAAATGGGGAGATGTTGGTCAAAGTATACAAACTTCCAGATATGAGACGAATAAGTTCTAGGGCTCTAATGTGTAGCATGGTGACTATAATTAACATTACTGTATTATGTGCTTAAAAGTTGCTGGGAGAGTAGATCTTTAATGTTCTCATCAGAAAAGAAGGTAATTAGGTGAGGTGATGTGTAACTAACCTTATTGTGGTAATCATTTCACAATATATATGTGTATCAAATTATCGCATTGTACACCTTAAACTTACACAATGTTATATGTCAATTTTTTCTCAATAAAGCTGGGGGAAAACTATGTAAAAAAAAAAACCACTATAATCCTTCATTTTGATACAAAGCTCTGCATCACCTGGTCCTGCTCACCTCTCCAGACTTACCTCTACCATGTATCACCTGCTCTCTATGCTGCAGGTCACGTGGCCACCTCGGGGCCTTTGCACTTTCCCGCCCTTACCCCTCTACTTTACCTGCTTCACCTACTCATCATTTAGGCCTCAGCTTATTCTACTCTTTGATAGAAGCCCTCTCTGCCCCTAACCTAAATCTCTCCTTCTCTTATCATTTCTTATTGCACTGTTTAAATATCCTTCCTAGCATATATGTCTTATATGTATATTGGATATAATATAATGTATATTTGTATAATTTATATGTATAGACTTATTTGTACAAATAGTGTTTATATTTATCCCCCCACTAGATTCTATGCTTTATAGGAGGCAAGAATATCTGTATTGCTCACCATTTTCTCCCCACACCTAGCACACTGCCTGGCATAGAAGGTGCTTAGTATATATATTTGCTCAGTATGTACCTTAATAAACAAAAGGCAAGAACCTCCACCTTCATGTCAATAAGAAATATTGCCACTACTTTCTTTTCATGATCACTCAAAAGTATGAAGTTGTGTATCCTAACAGTTACTCTGTTATCCCTACTATCTTCTGAACCTAACCTCTGGAAGCTTTTATAAACACTGTAAATTCCATATACTGTACATAAACAGAGAGGGCTATGAAAGGAAAGAAGGCATGAATTGGTCTGGGTCTGTACTATGACAAACATCTGACTACAACAGGAGAGAGGGAATCTGTAATCTTTTAACTTCTATTTTAATTAATTATCTAGATTCTGGATAATCTGTGTTAAAATAAAAAAATAATATTAGTATTACTGTTATTGTTATTATATTTGAATGTGATTTTATAGTTAAGCAAGTGTCAAATCAAAATATTAAACCAGTAATCTCACAAACCAAACAACTACATCTATAATTGCAAACTTCTATACATGCTAGGAATAAGATTTGGAAGTGCCATGGGAAACAGTAACCCTTACACATTCACTTCTCCTTTCATTCAATATTCATTTATTAAATATTTATCACACCCCAGGGAACAAACCCAATACTAAAGATACAAGAATAAATAAGATGAGTAGCTCAGCCTTCTCCACGGAATCTGCACAACAATGCTGCAGAGTGGTCAGGACAGATACTATCATTCCCACTTTACACATGAGGACAGAGAGGTTTAGGAAATTCACGTCACTTCCTGAAAAATCACATGTAAGAGGCCTGGCATTAGTGTCTGGTTGGTCTAATTCCAAATCAAGAGTCACTCTCCATTACTCAGTGTGTCTTGTTGTGTGAGGTGTGTGAATTTCATTCTGCAGTTATTAAGATATTTGTCTCTGTGAAGGTACCCCTTCAATGAACTAAGCAAATCACAAGAGGCAAATTCTAATCTTGGTAGTCTTAGGGGGTGAAAAAAAAGGTAGATTTTCCTCTCTGGGATAAGGGGATAGCAAAGGGAACTGTCCCTAGGGAACAGATGAAAAAAACATTGTACACGTGAAACATAATACAAACATAAAGCACTGTAAGCTGTCTTCACTCTCCACCTTGCTAGCCCAGAAATGAAAAAGCGTAAGATAGGAAATTGTGGGCGTTTTGTATGCAAGCAACTAAGCCCCCCTGGAAGCTACGAGTGGTTTTCACCAAAGCTGCTTTTCCGTAGTTGTTTCAGCTGATGCTAATGAAACTCCTTTCTGGCTAATAAGCCAACTGCTCCATTCTGTCTCCCCGAGAGGAAGCACATACGTTCTCCCCGAATTTAGTCTCCGCTAGCTCCAGGGTGACAATGGCTCTTCTGTAGCTGACAGTTTAAGCACAGCCTCTGGCTCCCACATTCTTCTGCTTGTCTCTGAGAGAAGCAGAGCGAGGGGGGTAAATGAGTTGGCGAGAGGTCACTGCTTCATCTAGGAAGATCACCCAGGGGGCACCAGGAGCTCCTCAGTGGAGTCAGCCCCCGAGATGGGGGCCAACCTGTTCCTCGAGGCACAGTGGGGTGGGGCAGTGAGCTGCCGTTCTCAGAAGAGGGATGGGCTGCAGGTGGTAATTTACAGAGGTGGTACGGGGAGCATTAAAAAGTCGGAAACTTTGGCTTTGGTAGAGAGCTTGAGCATATCTGATACCATACTTTTAACGTTTTCCAAACTGAGCTCCATCAAGATCTGTCATACTAAAAAAGACAATGGTTACATCAATAGATGTCATAGGAGAGGGAGGGAGGGAGGGAGAGGGAGAGGATGGACGAGAGAAGCCTCATAGTTACAAATATTTAGGAAACACTGGGGTTAACAGAACTTTGTAAAGCCTTTGATTTGTTTTCATGCACTATAATGCTCTGAGAGAAATGATAACATTCAACATTTTCCTTAATCTATTTAACCATTTTTTGCAGAACTTCTATAGAAGTCGGCATGTTGTTGGCTGCAAGAGGCAATACCTAGCCAACACTGTCTTAATACAATACAGACATTTTAATACCTCACATATCACACAGTGCAGAGGAAGACTTCCCTTATTTGGTCCAGGGCTTAGGCAGGTCACAGTGCTGGGTGTGAAGCTCTGTGATTCTACTGGGCTCTCCCTCATGGTGGCAGAAAACTAGAGCAGCATCAAGCATTAAGTCTCACACAGCAACATTCCAAGAGCAGAAAAAAAATCTCTCTCCACTGGCCTCTCTCTCCTTTCACCTGGGAAGAAAACCTTTCCCGTTACATGTCACTAGCCAGAACTAGGTCATACAGCCACACCTAACTGCAAGGGGAAGCTGAGAATCTGGGTAATACCAGCCTCTGCAGTGGGAAGTGGGCAAGGAAAGGGGGGTTACAAGTAATTGCTGGGCATATAGCCACAGCCCCTCTTGGGGTTACTGTTCTAAGTGTTGATAGAGGTATGTTTCACCATTGTGGTAGCTCGGGAGAAAGACAAGCTCATTTCTTCTGGCCCTTTTACAGCTTGAATTGTGTCCCCGCCCCCCAAAACTGATATGCTAATGTCCTAGCACACAGCACCTCAGAAAGTGACTATATTTAGAAAAAGGGTCACTGCAGGTATAATTAGTTAAGATGAGGTCATTGCGGAGTAGGGTGAGCCCCTAATCCAATCTGACTGGTGTCCTTATAAAAAGAAGAAATTTGGACACACACATGCACACAGGGAGAACGTCATGTGAAGAAGAAGGCAGATGAGACTGATACAGCAGAAGCCAAGGAATGCCCAAGACTGCCAACAAACCACCAGAAGTCAGATGAGCAGCATGGACCAGATTCTTCCTCAAAGCCCTCAGAAGGAAGCCAGCCCTGCCAACACCTTGATCTTGGGCTTCTGGCATCCAGAACTGTGAGGCAATACATCTCTGTTATTCAAGCCACCTAGCCTGTGGTACCTTCTTACGGACACCCTGGCAAACTAATACAGACCCCACCCATCCAAACACAGGCACCACTCCTCTAGGTGAGCAGGGCACCTCCTGCATCTCAGGGCTCAGTAGCATCCAGGAATGTTAGAGAGCTGTTGCCAACAAGTGATAAGTGAGAGGAGGACCAAGCCATACCTCCAGCTCACATGGGCATCTCTCCTGCTACATGGCCAGGGCCAACGGCGACACATGGTTACTGCAGAAGGGAAGTCTCCATCTGATACTGCAGAAACAGCAACTCCCAGCTGAGCCATGCAGGGAAAGCATGGTGTTCACCCAGGTGGAGACTGGATCCCAGAGCACTGACTCAGGCTCCACTCACAGAAGTGCCCAATGGAAGCTAGGAGACTTGAATCAACTCACATCCACACATCACTCCATGCCCAGACCCTTCATCCTCTCCTCTCTGCCCTCACATCCTCTCCTTTCACTCCCTCCTCCCAGCTTGGCAAGGAGTTTTTGTCTAACTCACCATGTTGTCTCCACACAGAGCTGGCTTAATGTGTATGGGACCTGTGCAGCCATGCAGGGCCTGGTGCTTATAAGGGCTCCACACTTGGCTTAATGCTCTGCTGTTGTCGTCAAGACACTTGGTTTTTTAACAAGGAACCTCACAATGTCATTTTGCACTAGGCCCTGCAAAGCATTTTCCTGGTCAGAACTTGTCTTTAAATTTTGCATTTAATTAGACTGTATGCCAAAAGCCAAGAATTGACTCTTTTCTCAAAGCAGACCAGTAGACCATTCCTTACCTAAGGAAATAAACTCAGAATACCTAGCTGACTGGATGGGAGAAGGGCCCAGGGGTAGAAAGAAACAGAATGTGCTGACTGCCACAGCCCACTCCTGGACCATTCAGTGGGGTCAGCCCCATCAGGGCACTGTCGTTCAAACTGGTGGGTTGCAACCTTTAGTGGGTCATGAAATCAAATTAGTCAGTTAGGACTGGCATGTTTTAATGAGACAGAATGGAATGGAATGGAATAAAAGGGAATGGAATAGAATGGAACAAAACAGAATAGAATTGTTTAGAGTATATCAAAAGTAGAAAGATAAGGAGAGTTTCATGAAACTTTTATTTCAATTATATATGTGTGTATACCAGGTAGTAAGGTAAAATATGTGCTTTCTGTGGCTTATACTCAAAAACATTTGAAAGCCATTGCTTTGGACCCTAGATTCTAGGGCAAGGGTCAGTGAACTATGGCCCAAAGACCAAATCCAGCCTGTTTTTGTAAATACATCTTTACTGGAGAACAGCCATACCCATTTATTTACGTACTATCTATGGCTGCTTCCACCCCACCATGACAGAATCAAGTAGTTGCAACAGAAACCATGCAACCCACAAAGCTGAAGATATTATCTGGCCCTCTACAGAACAAGTTTGCTGAACCCCGCTCTAGCAATGTGGACAGAGAGTTGGAGGAGACAGCTGGTTATTTAAAAGAAAATGGAGGTGCAATCACGAGGCCAAGAATACGTGAATGGAGGGAGCAAAAACAGGTTTCTTTAGGTACTGCTAGAAGAAGAAAGCCAAAAGCAAATACACAGAGTCAGAGCATATTGTCAAAGATACCCTGGGGGCAACATGCAAGACTCAAAGTAGCCCAGAGCTTGGCAGGGCAGCCTGCGGGTCAAAGAGTATCCAGACTGAAAGGTCACCCATTCTTGCCCCCGTCCTTCTCAGGCTTCTCCAGTGGTCCCAGTGTTCAGTCTCTTTCCAGCTGTGTTCATTTGCACCCTTTGCTCCCCTTACCATCACACCTTAGACCCAGGCCTCAGGGTTCCCCCATGCTTTGGAGGAGCACCCTAGGTCTGGACCAGGTCCGACATGGCTATCAGTTAGCAGAAGCACCTTCCTCTGCTGCCTGGGACATGCCAGAGACAGCAGTGCCATCCTCTGCACTTGAACCAGCACCACAGGGGCCCCAGTTCCCATTTCTACCCTTCAGGGCACTCTCAGACCATTTATCCCCAGGCTCTGCACGGGGAGTCCTCCAGATGATTCAGAGAGCTCCAACAATCCAGTTGTCTTAGGGAAGCTCCAGTTCCAAGAGAGTGATCTGGCCAGCAGGGTATTTCTTCCTTGGGATAACCCAAGATTGGTCTGTGAAAAGTGCTGACATGGAGATCGGGAGGTGACTCTCACTCATGTGGGACACATGAGCGGGTCAGATCAGTCCTGAGCCACATGTGTGGGCCCCTGCTATGGTTCTTGCCTGTCTGTATTCTGCCCAGGGTGCCACCTCCAGTGTATAGCACCCAAGGATGGCAGTGGTGGCAGCAGGCGTCTTCTATAATGTGAGACCCCCACTGCCGGCTAGCAGGGTGGCCCATCCCACTCCCCCACCCCCAGCCTCACAGGCTCCACACCACCTGCTGGGCAGCACGTCCTGTGTGGCTGTGTCCATCTCCAAGGACTTTCCAAACAATTACTCTACAAGGCTATAGGGCCCTTCCAATCCATGTCCTCACTTGACCCCAGTGACATAGTGACTTGGTGCTAAGCTGTGCCAGATAAGGAATGAACATTCCTTGCTCACATGGGCCCCTCTGCGCACTTTGGCCCCAGGAGCCTCCTTTATCCCCTCCACTGATGGTGGCTTCCACACAGATTGCGATGAGCCATGGCAGTGTGAGCAGTAACAGCATTGCTACCATGCTGTGGGGAAGGTTTACATTATCACCTCATTACCTATATCTTGAGCCATTCTACGACTTGGGTCTTTCAAAAAAATCCTGTGCTAAAACCAAATTTGCGGTTCCTCCTAGATCACCTCACAAAAGATTCAAAAATGCTGAATCCATTCCAAGGAGGAGCCTGCCTGACACATGCTGGATGCTGAAGCAAAGTTATGTCACACTGTACTTTTTTTTTTTTTTTAAACATCTTTATTGGAGTAAAATTGCTTTACAGTGGTGTGTTAGTTTCTGCTGTATAACAAAGTGAATCAGCTGTACATATACATATATCCCCATATCTCCTCCCTCTTGCATCTCCCTCCCTCCCACCCTCCCTATCCCAATCCCACTAGGTGGTCACAAAGCACTGAGCTGATCTCCCTGTGCTATGCAGCTGCTTCCCACTAGCTAATCTCCCTGTGCTATGCGGCTGCTTCCCACTAGCTATCTATTTTACATTTGGTAGTGTATATATGTCCATGCCACTCTCTCACTTCGTCCCAGCTTACCCTTCTCCCTCCCCATATCCTCAAGTCCATTCTCTAGGAGGTGTCACACTGTATTTTTACATGAACTCATAAATGTTTTTTCATTATACAAAAATAACCTCTCCCATTTTATTCTGTCAAACGTCTCTTTATTAGGTTATGGTTAATGGTTTAAGAAGTAATTTGCAGTGAAACATGTCAGCACATTTTATAGTTACCAAAGAGGAGCACAAAGACACCATTTCCGGGGTGCCGATACCAGTATCCTGGGGCCTGCCTTCCTTGCGGAACTGATAGGTACAAGAAAGTAATTAAGCATCCCTTTTTCCTCTTGGTATTGTCACCAAGTTCTCAACTTCCCAGGTGTCAGATCTGAGCTTCTGGCCTTTAAATAAGAGGAGCAGTTACAAAGGAAGGTGACTCCACTTAGCACTTAATAATGAAGCGCTCCTTGTCCTTTTGTACCTCTCAGAAGTAAAACTCTGACTTCCCAGCTTCAGAGGAGTGGCCAAATTGAGCTCGTGTTTATTAATTAGCTCATTATATTTGTTAGGCAGGAAATCAGCTTGTTAAGGAAAAGATTTAGTCCGTTTATAACCCAGAATTAACCTTTCCTGAAGTCAATTTTTATGGAGATCGGGCAAACAGTACATCCATCAGAACACCAGAATTATGAAGGTGTTTTGTAAATCCAGTTGTGAAGGGAACTCGAAGATCAGGAGTACAAACCTGGCACAGTATTCATTTCAACTTCTGAGCTGCTTATGGCATTTGCACTGAATCTGAGATGCTTCACGACCAAGCTCAGAGATCATGTGCATAGCTGTACAAACCACAGCAGAATTAGAATACTGACTACAGTACACACCATATTATTGCTGTATTTTGTTTGCTGGAGCCCCTAGAAGAGCTCATAACACAACACTCAGAAATTCTCACACCTTTGATTCTGCATACAAGGTTCCCCAGAGACCCCCTGCACACAGTCAGACACATCTGATACATTTGCAAGTAAACAAAAGAATGTGAGATGTGGGACTCCCCCAGCCATGCTCTCTGTGATATAAGCCTCTGCACATCTAAAGTACATATTCTCTGAGAACCCACCTAAGTTCAACCAGAGGAAACATGGCCAAGTGGAATCAGAAAGTTCCAACATCAAATCCTTCACTACTTATGAAAAGAGATGGCTTGGGCAGATTATCTAAGCTCCAGTGAAATGGGGATAAAACGATCTACCTTACAGGGCTGTCATGAGGACTGAATGACTTGTTTGTACATGAAATGCATTGAACTTGGTAGGCATTTATTTAATAAACAGAAAGTGCCCTTAAGACGCAAACTCTTGTCTTTGTGACTGTTTATCATCAGAAAATGAGAGGAATGGAGTTGTCTCTTGTAACCTTGAATTTGGCTGCCCTGAGATTTACAGCATCTGTGGAAGCAATACATCACCAGCTCTAAGGTGGGCCAGATTATAAGAGTACCTCTTTACTCAATAACACCGTATGGAGCATTTTTATGTGTCAAGTACTGGGAGGTATATAATTTAAGTAAGAAAGGTATCATATTATATTATCATTAAAATAATAGCACTTTCATTTAGTGCTATTCAGCTCACTACGTGCCAGACAAAGCTTAATTTTTATTGTCTCATTTATTATGACAATGATATAATAATGGGATAATAACTCTATGAGTAGGTTACTATTTTTATTCCAGATTTTACAGATAAGAAAACTGATGTTCAGAGAGACCAGGTAAAAATTTCATAAAAGGTAAAATGGCAGGTTCCCAGCTTTCCAACTATGTGTTATTTTGGCCTCCCAAGAAGTTAATGAAAGTGTCACTAACTCTTTAATAATCAGAAAAATGAAAATTAATACAATAAATGTCATTTCATACATATTAGATGGCAAAAATTTTAAAGCTGGGTAACCCAAGTTCTGCCAGGGATGTGGGGTGTTGAAGGCCTGGGAACTGTGGTGGGAGCTCTGACTGTGCAGCCAGCACCGTCTCTTTCTACCTGCTCAAATCGAGAACACACATACACCGCGACCCACAAGCCTGCCCCTGGGAATCGGTCCTAAGAAATCCTCTCCGGTGCTCCTAAGGCAGAGTTTCTCAACCTCGGCAATACTGACATATGGGACCAAATAACTCTGTGCTGTGAGGACTGTCCTGTGTGCCGCAGGATGTTTAGGAGCACTACCTACTAGATGCCAGTAGCATCTTCCCCCAGTTGTGACAATCCAATATGTCTCCAGACATTGTTGAATGTCCCTGGAGATGCAAAGTCATCCCCAGTTGAGAACCACTGCCATAAGGGGACATGCTTAAGGATGTTCACTGCAGCATCACTTATGACAAAGGGAGTTGGAGCCACCCTGGTGTCTGACATCAGAAAAATGCATAGGTGAAATGTGAGGGATGCCCAGCATGGAATAGTATGCAGCTGCCAATATGATGAATGAAAAGTATACCATAGCAGCATGAATGGAGCATTAAAATTCAGTCCTTAGGGAAAGGAAAGAAACAGAATGAGATGTAGAACACAGTATCACTTAAGCAAATTAAAAATATATGTTCACAGAACCACAAGAGACAGTCTGCAAGAATACATATGAACAAAAAGACATATACTAAAACACACTGAAATGGTTGCTGGAGGGGTAGAGAGGAATAAAAAGGGATAAAGCAAGAGAATGTCTATCTTGGACTAATCCATCAGGTGTAAAGAATATGATCAATTTGATCAGCTATTGAAGACAAAGCAAAACAAAACAAAACAAAACAAATTTAAAAGGCACCATGTGACAGATAGATAACAATGCTCTGGGCATTACGGTAGGAACTACTTCAGGTGGGAGTGGTCAGGGAAGATGGGCAACTTCAGCTGACCCATGAAGGATAAGTAGACTTTTTTATTTATTTATTTTTTAACATCTTTATTGGAGTATAATTGCTTTACAATGGTGTGTTAGTTTCTGCTTTATAACAAAGTGGATCAGTTATACATATACATATGTTCCCATATCTCTTCCCTCTTGCGTCTCCCTCCCTCCCACCCCTCTAGGTGGTCACAAAGCACCGAGCTGATCTCCCTGTGCTATGCGGCTGCTTCCCACTAGCTATCCACCCTATGTTTGGTAGTGTATATATGTCCATGCCACTCTCTCACTTTGTCACAGCTTACCCTTCCCCCTCTCCATATCCTCAAGTCCATTCTCTAGTAGGTCTGTGTCTTTATTCCCATCTTTTAATAGATACAAACGAGTTCAGGGGGCGGGGTTATATTTCAGAATGGTTAATGTTGGTTACCACCCACTGATGCCATTTACATACCTATCTCATTTGATTTTGAGGGACATTTTGATTTCCTCATTGTGCATTCTGAAATTCAGAGAGGTTAAGTGACTTGTCTCTGATTCCAAAGGCCATTCTGTTTGCACTACACATGACAGCTGTTCTCTTTAGGTCACAGATTTCTGGACTGGGCTTCTTATTTTTAAGCAGAACACAAAATGCCTCAGGTAGGCAGGGACTTCACAGCCCTATCCAAAAGTCACCAAGTTCTAGTAAGTGTGTTTCACTATCTCTAAATCTCTCTCTCCTCTCCTTTCCCACCACCATTACCCTGTCTAAGCCAACAGGATTTCTTAACAGGACAACAGCTTCTCATGGATATCCCTCATTCACCCTTGCTCATCCATTTAGAACTCCCTAGAACACTCATGTAACCATGTCAATCTCCTCTCAAAAGCACTGTGACTCCCCAGTGCCTGCAGATTAGAGTTTAAATGTCTGAATGTGACCTTCCAGGACTTTCGTGATCTGGCCTAAGGCCCTGGTTCTTGCCAAGAACCAGGGTAGCTGAACTTTCATGCCACACCCAGCACCAAACATTCTATTATTCTTTGTCTAGGAGACTTCACAAGTTATTTAAAAATTGCTAGTTGGCCCCATTTGCTCTTAAGAATTATCCAGGTTTTATTTAACAATTGGGGGGGGGAATAAAGCCAGATTATGCAAAGTATCAAAATATAAAACAATACTATAAAAGCATTAGAGCAGGGTGTCACTCACAGATAAATAGTAGCATCTGTGGTTTCTGAGACCACAAGAAGAAAACATTAATCAATCAGTAAACAAACACTACTGTCTACTACGTCCTAGACGCTGTAATGCATGGCAGTGAAAAGGAGGCATAGCATAGCTCCTGTCTTCAGGGCACTGACAGTCCAGGGGGCAGGCAGGTAACTAACGCAGTGAGTTAACTGCTACAATAGAGAGATGATGGGAGGGCATGATGGGAGAAGATGGAAAAAGCATAAGCCAAGGAAGGTTTCTCGAAGAAGTGCGAGTTTAAGCTGAGATCAGAGAGCTGAACAGTAAGTAGAGGTGTTAGGTTTAGGAACACTGTGGGTTGGGAAGAGTAGGGAAAACCATTACAGACAAGGGAATGACCAGCACAAAGCCCTGGGATGAGGGATCAGGGCATTCAGGGAAGTGAACCATTCAGAATGGCTTAAAATACTTGCATGGCTCTTAAAACACTGAAGAGTGCTGTTATGCACTACTAACACAGATCGACTATATCTCAGAAATCCCTGCCATGGGAAGAGCACTAGACAAAAAGTGGAAAAGACTTTCCTTATAGAAAAGTCATATCTTATAGCTATTTTAAGAAAATATCTTTTCCTTATAGAAAAGTCATATCATATCTTATATGTCATATCTCTGACAGAAACCAGCCATTTGATAGTAAGAATCTCCCTTAACCAATCTGAGCCCTTCTCTCCTCAAATGAAAATGAAGTTTAAAAAGTTCTTCTGCCTTCTTCATAAGATTTCAGGGAGAATAGGATGAGCTGGTATATATGAGGACACTTTAGACAAAACTAAGAGGCCAGACAAACTTTTATACTTTTTATTATTGATCAGAAAATATTCATTTCCCGTTGATGGTGGAAAGCCATATGACTCGCTTTGGTCAATGAAATGTTAGGGATGTGACACAAGTATATGTATTAGATGAATTTGTACATTTTGACTTGGTTCCTGAGCACCAGTGGATCACCATTAGGAGAACCTGCTGCCTCTCAGCCCAACATATGTGAAGCAGACCTCAACATAACTCATAGCCAGCAACTGAGCCCAGCCTACATTAGCCATGCCACAGTACACCTACAGACTCATGAGCATGAGAATAGATGCTTATCATTATAAATTTTTATTGAATTTTGGGGTGGTTTGTTACACAGCATCATTCCATCAATTGCTGACTCTGTTAGTTTTCTATGCTGCATAACAAATTACTACAAACTTAGTGCTTAAAACAAAAGACATTTCCAGACCCTACCCCAGACTTGCTACCAGAATCTACAGTACAGGAGCCCATGAATTTGTATTGCAACCAAGTTTCTCCAGGTGATTCTGATTAACCAAGTTTGGAAAACCCTGCTCTTACTTCATTCCATTACTTGACAACTTATTTATTGAGCACCTCCTCTGTGCCAAGTTCTGGGCAAGACACTGGCGATACAGCTGTGATGGAGATAGCCACAGTACCCACTCTCATGAAGGCTGCCTCCTAGCAAGGAAAAGAGACATCGACCAGAAATTCTAAGCATGAAGAGTATTGGATGAAGTACAAAATACCAGGAAGGGAGGAGAGATAGGAAAGACAGCTAACCTGATCTGGAGGATCTGAGGGAATTACATTAAGCTGGGCCCTGCAAAAAGGGCTTGGGAGTAGGGGACAGAGAGAGCAGGGTAAGAGCATTCCAAGGAGGACAAAGCAGTTTCAAAGGACCTAAGGCAAGAACACAGAGTAAGACCCCACAAGGATGTAGGCAGTGAGTTGAAACAAGACAAGAGCCCAGACAATGCAAATGTGTGCTTCCATAAAGGCCTCAGGGACAGTGTTAGGAATCTATGAATATAAAGCATGCCACTTGGTAAGGAAGTTGGCACCCCAGTATGTGGGCAGCCCCTGATGAGTGTCAGCCATGGTTTGTAAACCTCGAGAATGCGCTGATTTACAGCCAGCATCAACACCGTGCCAGAAGCTGTTTTTATTTCAGATGTTCCTGGTGCTCTCTTTGACATGGCCTTGGGAAGCCTAGCAAAGAAAAGCATTTGCTAAGACGTTTTGACTGAAAGGACACTGTCAAACAAAAAAAGGAAGGAAGGAAAAACAGTCATAAGAGCAGCCGTAGCTTAACCAAATGAATGTCAGACGGAAAAGGCGATTTCTGTGTGGTCAGGAGAGGGCAACAAAGACTTAAGAGATTTCCTTATGTGATGCTCTGCATTCACACCCTCTGAACTTCAGACCTACTCATGCAGATGGTTTCCTGCAAGGGAGATACAAGTGGTCTCTCGAGTGTGGCAGAAGAAGCAATTACATTGTCTGGTCAAACTGGGTGAAGAAATTCTATGGCTGTTACTATTTAGACTTCATACTACCAGAAGAGATTTTTTCCTTCTCCAAACTCTGTGGGGCTTTGTTCATAGAAAGACAAATATTGTACAAAGAGGTTTGATAAGAAAATTCAAATTATCAGCAGAGGTTACCTGGAATGGGAAAAGGAGAGGGGGAGATGAAGGGTAGGGGAAACTTTGTTATTTTACATACTTCGACAGTGTTTAAATTTTATGAAAATGCTATGCTTTACTGTTAAGTTCAAATTTGAAGAAAATGCAAATATTTTTAAGAAAGCCCAACCTAATCAATTTGCTCATTTGTTCAATATTTACTCTGCTCTTAAAAGATATGTGTGGTTAACTTAAATCTGCATGTCCCCCATCAGGATGAGCTTAACTACACATTTAAATGTAACAGGAAGCCTAGTCCCCAAAGCCTTGAAGATCAATGGAATTCGGGGAATTGGATAGAAGCATGGGGATGGAGGGTGGGGAGGACGCACAGGCTCACAGAATAATTTTCCATGACCCTCTTCGCCATCTCTCTCCCCAGAGAGCCCCCTTGTCAGAGCGGCTTCCATCGCCTCACTCTCCTTTCAAATAACAAGCCTGCACTGAACCTCAGCCTCATTTCCTCACACACACACACACACCCTTTCTTCCAGGCCCTTGGTTGTTTCCTTTTTTTCTCCAGGTAGTTGAAGTTGATCTTCTACCCCACCATCGCTATTCTATACCTCCCACCTATTACCACAGCTACCCCACCAAGGCCAGGGGCCACAGCAGCAGGCAAAGAAGACTCCACAGGAAGCAGGACCTGGACAGAAAGCCTGCTGTGAATTTGACACTTTAGTGTTTTTCTGTCCCTGTCACACAGGATCCTGGGCATTCAGGGAACCCCAAGATAAACAAAATATGGCTCCTGCTTTCAGAAGCCTTCTAACTCGAATGGGGAGATGAGGCATAAATATAAACATTTTAAGACAGCATGATGTGTGAAAAAATGCCACAAGAGAAAAACTAATGAAGATAGGAAACCAGATGGATTTTCGTTCGAGTAGTCTTGTACATCTGCACGGATGCCCAGCGCAATGTTGAGGATAGGTCTGGGACCCCTTAGAAACCCAGGGGGCAAAAGGGTTTCGAGGCTCATCATGAGTTTTGTCCTGCAGCCAACAGATTTTATCCTACCCTCCAACTTGTCAAGAGGAAGTGCTGGGCAGAGAGAAACCCTGGTTCCAGAGTAGCTGCACACTGTGAAATATTTTCCTAAAGATGTTAATGTTAACTTAACACTTAAAATAGCTGACTGCAAAGGTTAATATGTGGTTAGGGTTAAGTAAGGCTCTGTGGGTCATTTAGGAGGGATTTTGGTGTGGTTCTGGGGTGTTTAACACTAGAAGGGATTAACAAGCCCCTTGGATGTTCGATGAAGGCCATGAGCCTTCGGCACAGAAAAATTAATACAAAGGCCAACAAAATTTTGCTTATAATTTTAGGGCATATATTCACTTCCAAAGAGTCCACGGGCTCTCAGACAAAACATAGATTTTGGAATCAGACATTTGAATCCTAGCCTTCTCACCTTTGTGGAGCCTATGACTTCATCTCTCTGATTCTGGGAAGCCTCTTCTACAAATTCAAGGTGGTGACAGACCCCAGAGTTGTTGCAAGGACTACATTAAATTAGAACTAATATGTAAAGTGCTGACACATACATAGTAGGTAATCAACAAATGTGAGTTCCCGTGTAATGACTGTTTCTTTGAGAAATGTATCTTTGAATTTCAAGCAACTGACTTAAAAATTTCATTTATAAATTGTAAAAATAAAAATGAAATTCAATTCCACTAGGACTAAGAAGTTTCAAACTCCCATCTTAAATGTACACACCACTTGAATCATGAGCAAAGTACAAAGTAAATCCAGTATAGGGAGATGCATTTTATGTAAGGGATAAATTACTCAAGACCTTGCATAAATCAAAACTTGCATAATTCACAACTAATTTTCCCATTGGAATAAATATAATGTATGAAGATGCTGGTACATAAATCTACAACCACTGCAGCATATTTTGCTTTAAGGCAGTCTTTTATTTCCTTGGCATTATCTATAATATTTCATGAAGTGCTCTCTCTGAAATCAAAAGCACAGTGTATCTTAGCACATGTTTGTCTTAATAGTGTTTTATCACATCTACCTTCCTTTCTAGTTACTGGTTTTCAGGCATATTTTTAGAACTAGCACCAGCATCAGTACCACCCATTAAAGAATACATGTATGATATTATTTTATGATTACGAAAAAAGACTCAATTATACTAATAGTGAATTTTCAGATAAAGGCACAACAGTAGCCAACATCACTTGCAGAAGTTCCTGTTCTGACAAAGCACGGTGGGTTTGTCCATTTCCAGGGCTAAAGCGGGATTCCCATCAAGCAAAAGGTAAACACAGGGCTTCCCTGGTGGCGCAGTGGTTGAGAGTCTGCCTGCCAATGCAGGAGACACGGGTTCGTGCCCCGGTCCGGGAAGATTCCACATGCTGCGGAGCGGCTAGGCCCGTGAGCCACGGCCGCTGAGCATGCGCGTCCGGAGCCTGTGCTCCGCAACGGGAGAGCCCACAGCGGTGAGAGGCCCGCGTACCGCAAAGAATAAATACGTAGATAAATAAAATTATGAAGAAGAAAAACATGTTCTTTTATAAGTATACTTTTCTAAAGGTCATCAGGTGGACACATTTATAAAAAATTTATCTAACCCATCACCTCCTACATTCACCTACTAATCAATCTTGGTATCTTACAGATAGTGTTGGAGATACAAACCTAGAACATCAGTCACACCTATAATTGTGGTTGGCTAATAACAATACACCTTTGAATGATAAATTGCTCAGGAATGAGCCAGAGGGCTTATTCATCATTTGGATTAAAAGAGGTATGTATTATACACACTCAGGCTAATGACTGATAGTATTTACTAGCTCCACTGTACTGGAAATACTGCAAATTTGTTTAATGTTCTAACTTAACCTAAGTCAGTCCTCTCTAATCCTGATGGACATTAACCAGTTTGACCCAGCAGGACTGTCACATTAGACAGGAATACTGTGCTGTTTGTCACCACATCGTAGGTGGCCTGTACCAGGCCGGGGGGAGCAGTTGTTTATGTTCTGAGGCTCTGTCAACAGCTCAGGGCCACTGTCACCAAGTGGAGGTCATGTGATCCAAACAGCTGCCCATAAATGCAAATACATCAGTCAAGGAGAACGCAGCCCGATTCCTCTTTAACGTCATTTCTCCATAGAAGGGGAAGCTTTTTAAATTGAAGTTAAAGAACAAATCCCTCATCACTATATACTCATAAAACTCAAGAACAATTTAAACAATCAAACATCTTGGGGGTGGGCGTGGCTAGTGTACAGCAATGAAGAGCAGGGGCTGTGGGCGGTGCCCTCAGGCCTGGGCCCACTTTCTAGCGGAGTGACCTTCACACGCTGCTTCCTCTCCAGGCACCATTTTCCTCACTGAGAAACAGAGCTAATTATTGCTCTACCTGTAGCGGTGTGGCCAGTATTGCCCGAGACCACGGGGGTGAAGTTCTCCACGGGGCCTGGCATAAGCTTGTGCTCAGTGAGCGGGACTTTGGTACGTTCACTTCATCAGGTTTCTCCAGCCACCTTTGCTGAGGTTAACGGGTTTGGGTTCACAGGCCAAAGTTTAAATTCACCCTGATTATCTCCCAGGGCTATAAAGTTGTATTGCCTCCGCCTGGCTCTAATTCCGTCATCTTCAGGGCTTCTGGGCAGTGCAGGGGCAGAACCTTTGCTGGGTGATTCCCGCCGGCCTTTCTCTGTCATTTGCTGACACCTCGAGCACCTCATGCCAAATAGAGAGGAAAGGGGGAAAACGTCGGGTGACCTGAATAGACGTTTCTAACCTGGAGAAAGATCCCTTTCTTTCCATTTAGGCTCTTTTTCTGCCCGACTCTGAAAGCCAGGCTCAACGGAAACAGCGTCCCCAGTCATCAAAGGGCTGAAGGGGATGTTGCCAACCCTTCAGTCTCTACGACGCTCAGATGAGGAGGCCGAGCACAGCGGTGAGAGGCCCGCGTACCGCAAAAAAAAAAAAAAAAAAAAAAAAAAAAAAAGGTAAACACAGCGACTATTTCACTCAAGCTGCCATATTATCCTTGAAATTACACAATTCTTGATATTTTTTCTTTGAAATATTTGTGTTATTTCACTTGTGCATAAGGTGAAATTTTATTAATACATCACAGACATACTTTCATATGTATATAAAATGTGACTACACAGAATCTGAAATAAGAACAAAGGAAATGTAACCTTACAGCCGGGCTCATAGTTTTAATTAGTGAATTTGATTAGCAGCAGACTGTATCTATAATGCCTGATGGCTCTGATACCCTGGGCATTGTCTGCTTTGGTATTAAGAGTAGAAACCAACAGATGGCTACAGTTTTATAGCAGAAGAAATAGTCTCTGATCTTATTTCACAGGGGCTCTGAAGAACATTAGTGCTTGGAATTCTGAGAATCTAGAACTCAGGCACCTGTGCAAAGACAGCTGGAACAGAGCCATCAAGGCAGGCTAACTAGGAGACAGGGCTCAGCTGAGGAAGGGGAAAAGCAGAGGAGGGTGGTTGACAGAAGAAGAAAGATACATGCTTTTGAAAATGAAAACCCAGAACTTCCCGACAGTGTCTACAACATGTGTCTGGCCAAGGCAAACTAAAAAACTTAAAATAGGTATTGAAGGGTTGTAACAGTGTCAATTTCCTGATTTATGATATTGTTCTACAGATATGTAATATGTTATCTTACCGCTGGGGGATACTGGGTGAAGGGTCTGAAGGATCTCTCTGTATTATTTCTTACAACTGCACGTGAATCTACAATTATCTCAAAAAAAAAAAAAAGAGTAAAAGGAAACTGGTATTCAAATGGAGAAGCTAATCAGTTATTTGGTCTAGGATTTATCTGCAAGGATGTTCATTACAATGCTGTTTATACCAGCAAAATACTGCACAAACTACCTAAATGTCTAAAGACAAGGAATTCATTCATTATAAAAATCGTGGTATTTTTTAAAAATAAATTTATTTATTTTTGGCTGCATTGAGTCTTCACTGCTGCGCGTGGGCTTTCTCTAGTTGCAGTGAGCAGGGGCTACTTTTCGTGCGGTACATGGTCTTCTCATTGCTGTGGCTTCTCTTGTTGCGGAGCATGGGCTCTAGGCGCGCGGGCTTCAGTAGTTGTGGCTCGCAGGCTCTAGGGCACAGGCTCAGTAGTTGTGGCACACGGGCTTAGTTGCTCTGCAGCATGTGGGATCTTCCCGGACCAGGGCTCGAACCCGTGTCCCCTGCATTGGCAGGCGGATTCTTAACCACTGCGCCACCAGGGAAGCCCCACAATGATCATGGTATGTATATACAAAAGTTACTATGCAGCCATTAAAATAATTTTATAGGAAACCACATACAATTTGGGAAAATTTTCAAAACATATTTTCACAAAGCACATTATAAAACGGTATGACCGCAGTTTTGTAAATTATAAGTGTAAGGACCGAAAGGATAAAACCCATCATGTTAGTAACAGGGGATTAGGTTAAGGGTGAGTTTTCCTATTCTGATTTGTATTTGCTAGAGTTTCTTCCATGAACACTAATTCACTCGTGTACAGATAGTTATTAAGTCCCTGTGGCATGTGAGGCACTGAAGGATAGCACAGAGAGCAAGAGACTTCCAGGCCCCTATCTTTCCGGGGATTCCTGGCTAAGACAGACAAACGCAATGCAGCCAGCAATATGGCAAACGGTGGTAAATTCTAAGCCGGGTCTTCAGCTCTGAGAAGCCTCACCCTGGATCTGGTCGCTTTCAGAAACCAGCTTTCGGTCCACATAGCCCAGTCTCTCAGTACCCAACCAAGATGCCTGACTTTCATCTCCTAGGCGCCAATCTCTGTAGCACAATTTCTGATACAGCTAGCAGCCCCGTTCTTAGAAGAGAGAAATGGAGACTGGGCATTTGTAAAGCATCTGCCAAGTGCCAAGCACTGCCGTGGGCTTCAGCTTACACAGTGTCATGGAGCCTTATCACAGCCACAGAAAGGAGGAATTTTGTCAGCATTTTACAAAGGAGTGAAATGGAAGCACAGAGAGATTAAATGGTTTGTCCACAGACACACGGCTGATACAGAAACCACCATTCAAACCCAGGCCTGACTCCAAAGTTCATGCTCTTTCCACACATACCAGCCTGCTCTCCCCCATTTACCTGTCAGAACACCTCCCAACAGACCTACCTCTTTAGATACGCATCCACTGCTGAAGCCCCTGGTGTTTGGCCATGTTTATACCCTCTGGGATGTCAAGTTCCAGACCTAAAGATTCAAACTCTCTAGGAAGAACTGCTGAGGTTGGAGATTGAACCCAGGGAAAACAGGTTTAAACTGATTGACTGCCAGCACAGCTGGAGATACTGAGGAGGAGGCTTCAGATCCAAGGTCAGGAAGCAGCTCCCAAGGTTACATACACCAAATGGCATTATGGACAGTCTGAATCCCTTCTCTGCTCAGGGAAACAGCTTCAAATATTTTTGTTTCCCTGACACCTCTCACCTAAACGTTCTTTTTACCTCTTAGGATTCAAGAGGTCCTTGCCAGAGTGCACTTCGCACGCCTGTCTCGGAAGAAATGTTCTTGTCTGTCCCTGACCATTTGATCTCCTATACTCATGACCAGTCTTGATAAATAAAAGCTCTCAGCAAAGCCACCCTATATAAAGTCCAGAGACCAGTAAGTTGAGCAATATGGAACCACAAAAATCAGTTCAGTGGATAAAAGGGAAATGCAGAGCCATATAGAGAGTATGATCCTATCTGTAGTTAAAAATAAAAATTTTGTGTATGTAAAAACATATTTTTGTCTTTTAAAAACATCTTATGAACAGTTTCAAACATCACAAAAATAGAATAAGACACTGAACCCCTATACACCTATCCCCTTAAGTGTCCAACCTCAAGTGATGCTGAGATTGATGGATCAGTGGGTTCAGGTGTTGTCAGCCTGGTCCATCCATCATGAAGTTCTACATCTGCCTTTCACTCAATGGTTTTACCACCCGCTGATTAACATGGCCTAGATCCATTTATTGATGATTTCATAATTCCTTCTGCATTTTAGCTGAAATTCTTCTATAAGGAATTCTTAACAAATCCTTAACAGTTGATTAAATTCAAATATGGTGCATACAAGGAAGAGAGAATAAATGCTGGATTGTTTTTCTTTACCATTTTATTGTTTTCAGAATATTGAGTTGGTGTCCTAGCAACCTTCAATGGTGACCAATAAGTTTTATTTCTTATTTTATTTTTAGTTTCACTGTGAGCCCATGTACTTGTTTATATTTTATGTATTTATTCAACTGCAGTCTTATGTTCTATGAGATATATATAATATATATATATATATATATATATATGCAAAAAATATAATAGTGAATCAATTGGAAAAAAAATCCCACCCCAATCCCTCTCTCCAGGGGTGATCCTTACAATGAATTCTTATCACTAAGGATAACATGAGTGAATCTGTTTCTTGCAACTTAGAAAGCTGAGTAGGACCACTCTCTTTAAAAAGCAATGACTTGGGCTTCCCTGGTGGCGCAGTGGTTGAGAGTCCGCCTGCCGATGCAGGGGACGCGGGTTCGTGCCCCGATCCGGGAGGATCCCACGTGCCGCGGAGCGGCTGGGCCCGTGAGCCATGGCCGCTGAGC
>NC_041214.2:53538253-53541886 GCF_002837175.3 Physeter macrocephalus | reverse complement strand
TGAGAGGCCCGCGTACCGCAAAAAAAACCAAAAACAAAAAACAACAAAAAGCAATGACTTAAGAGAGAAATTAATCCAGTTCCTTGGAAGCAGGAACTTTGAAAAGAAAGATGAATTATTTAATTAGACACAAAGAAAAGAGCCAAATTAGGGGTTAAGAAATTAATCATACAAAGTTTAAAGAAAACATTGTAAAAAAGAGTTTTCTTTTTAAGGAAAAATTGTAGATTGGGAAATAAAGTTTTGGAGAATCTTAATTTCTTTCCCACAAGAAAATGACCAACAAAAACTGTCATTTGACATGAGCTAGTGAAGTGACAAGTAGCATTAAGACTTCAGCATCAGTAACTCTGTGCAGCAGCAATCTCAGCGCTGCAAGGGAACCACAACCTGCTTTTGTAAACTGGTCTAAACCAAATTCCTGAACTTCTGAGCACTGTCCTGCCCTGCTTCCCCATGATCTTCCTCATCCCAGTGAACTGCCACTCCTTCTCTCCAGGTACACAGGTCAGAGACCTGCCTCATCCTTGACTCTCTTCTTTCCTCTGACACCCGTACTCAGCAAATCTTCCCTGCTCTGACTATAAAATATATCGAGAATCTAACCCCTTCTCTCCACCTCTGCTTCTGCCACCCTGGTCCAAGCTACTTCTATCACTCACCTGGGATATTGAAACAGCTTCTTAAAGTGTCTTCTTGCTTCACCTTGGTTCGTGTAGAGGGTAGTTTCCATCCACCACCAGAGTGATCCTTTTGAAATTAAGTTGTCTCTTCTATACCTCAGCTCAAAAGTGAGTACTGGCTTTTCCCCTCACTCAGGGTAAGAGCAAAACTCCTTGCGGTAGCCTCTTGTTACCTCCCTAACCTCATCTTCTACCTTGCTTTCCCTCTTCTCTCCACACTATCCTCACTGTTTGGTGATTCTGAAGACACTTCAAATATGCTACTGCCTGCCTCAGGGGCTTTGTACTTATTGTTCCATGTGGAACAATTTACTCCCAGATACCTGCACAGTTCATCCCCTTTTCTCCTTCAGGTCTATGTTCGAATATTACCACCACCACCCTCTGCCCATTACCACTCCACACACAAGAATTCCTATCCTCCTTTCAGGCTTTATTTTTCTCCATACCAATTATCACATCTCTAGCACTATATAGTTAATATAAGTAATTATTTATTTTGCTTGTTTTTGTCTCTTCCACTGAAATGTAAACTCCACAGGGCAGGGGCTTGGGTCTTCTTTTACTGCTAGAAACAGGACCTGTTACAGGGCCTCAATAAGTACCTATTGAATGAATAAAAAACACTGTGATAGCCAACACTGTGGGTCTCCTCCAACCCCTGTCCCCAAATACAGAGGAGGCACCACTTTTTATCCTTGGCTCTACAGCCCCGTGGCCAAAGGAAGATGGAATATCAGATCTTACTACATTAACTTGCTTATCAACAGGCATTTGAATGTGGTTTATGAACAATTTTTAATAAACTATTTCATCTCAATAGATATGGTGAACAATAAAATGCAAAGTGTCATAACATATCAGACTTTTATTTGCATTGTAAAATCGAGTCGGCAGCTGTGCAATAATAAAAAGTTAAGATTATGAGCTGCACAAGGAACAAATAAAGCCTGATCACTCAGGTATGGCATTCTCTCACCTTTCCTACAGGTGGCCCATTTCTGCCTTGGCTAATAGTTCTCCCAGACTGTGCTCCTGGAGTAGGAAATGTCACCACCCTTAGTCCCCCTATAGCACCTCATTAAAGAAGCACCCGTCATAACCTGCAATGACTTTGGTTTTAGACTATTTTGCCTTTCTTACACCCCAGCTCAGTGATTCTTAACCAGAGACTAAATATCGGAGTTGGCTGAGAAGCCTGTTCACAATATGCATTCCTGGGCTCCACATCTTGAGAGATTCTGATTCATGGGTCTGGAGGGAAATTGTGGGAGGACTGATATTAGACAGATGTACTTCAGGAAAACTCCCCAGTGATTCTGAGACACTCCTCTGGTTCAGAACCACTGGTCTAGCTGATACATACACCAAATATAATTACTGTGGGAGTCATTTTAATTGAAGAGGGGAGGACCTGGGAGGAACCCTCAATACTCAAGGACAGACGAGTCACAAGTTTTCCATTAACCAACATCTCCTGATTGAGGAAAGGACACATTTGGTGGCTGAGCCCCCCTTGAATAATCCTCTGGTACTTTCAGTGATGAGAGGGAAGGGATTGCCAAATGTTGCCATGAGGAATAGGATTTCTGCATTTTAATTAAGCCTTGCCCATAATGCATACTTTTAAATCAGGTGGGAAATGTCTGTTCCTTTTCTCCCAAGAATTTTGGCCATACTTTCTGACAACAATAAAATCCCCCAGGCCTCCATGATCCATATCAGTCATCTTCTTCCCTAAGTTATCCCAGGTCTCAAAGGGTAGCAGGGGACAGCTACTGAAAAGGGGGTTCTGCTATGAGAGATGAGAGTGAGGAATATTCAACCAGGGTAGTGCACAGCAACAGGACTCAGAGAGCCAGACAGTGCAGGGGGTTCAGGGAGGGCTCCCTGGAGGAAGTGACATTTTAACCTGTACCTGATGGATATACAGGAAATGAGTAGGGGAAGGAGAGTGGAGGAAGGACAGTCACAGGCATAGGAAATGGCACGTACAAAGACACAAAGGCGAAGGTGGTCTGCCACGTGGAAGGACAGTGTCGCTGGGGTAGGGCGCTCAAAGAGGATGTCAGGAGAGGGTACACTGGAGAAAAGGGCGAGGGCCAGAGCATCCAGGGCCTTGTAATCCATGCTAATGAACCTGGACTTTATTTTAATGTCCAAGAGGAACCACTGGAACTTTTTTAAGCAAGGGAGTGGTTTGATACGCTTTTTTTTTAATATGTATACACACACACATATATAGATATATAGTAATTTTTTAAAATTTATTTATTCATTTATTTATTTTGGGCTGCTTTGGGTCTTCGTTGCTGCGCGTGGGCTTTTTCTAGTTGCGGCAAGCGGGGGCTACTCCTCGTTGAGGTGCACAGGCCTCTCGTTGTGGTGGCTTCTCTTATTGTGGAGCACAGGCTCTAGGCACGGCAGCTTCAGTAGTTGTGGCTCACGGGCTCTGGAGCGCAAGCTCAGTAGTTGTGGCGCACGGGCTTAGTTGCTCCGGGGCATGTGGGACCTTCCCGGACCAGGGCTCGAACCCGTGTCCCCTGCATTGACAGGAGGATTCTTAACCACTGCACCACCAGGGAAGTCTGATAAACTTTTCACTTTAGGAAAAAGTCCTCTGGCTGTCCTGGGGAGCACAATTACAGGAGTAAGGCTGGACACAGCGAGACCAGATAGGAGGATGTCATAATCATTCAAGTGAGAGGTGAGCAACTTGGAGCCCCACCTTCTTCTGCTTCCCCCACTGTAATATAAGAGGGAGCACCAGAATTTCTGAAAACAGTATCCTGAATGTCTGAAAGCTCTTTAACGTACCAAGCAATAGTCTTTTTTTTTTTAACATCTTTCTTGGAGTAAAATTGCTTTACAATGGTGTGTTAGTTTCTGCTTTACAACAAAGTGAATCAGTTATACATATACATATGTTCCCATATCTCTTCCCTCTTGC
>NC_041214.2:53533053-53538233 GCF_002837175.3 Physeter macrocephalus | reverse complement strand
GTCCATGCCACTGTCTCACTTCATCCCAGCTTACCCTTCCCCCTCCCCGTGTCCTCAAGTCCATTCTCTACGTCTGCGTCTTTATTCCTGTCCTGCCCCTAGGTTCCTCAGAACCTTTTTTTTTTTTTTTAGATTCCATATATATGGGTTAGCATATGGTATTTGTTTTTCTCTTTCTGACTTACTTCACTCATTGAGCACCCATTATCTTCCATACCTGCACTGTCCCACACAGTAGCCTCTAGCTACATGAGACTACTGAGCACTTAAAATGTGGCTAGTCTGAATTGAGATGTGCTGTAAATGTAAAATACACACAAGACTTCACACAAAAAGAAAAATATAAAATCCTGCATTAGTCATTTTTATGTTGATTACATGTTGAAATGATCACAATTTAAAATGTATTGGATTAAATAAAATATATTACTAAAGTTAATTTCACCTGTTCCCTTTTACTTTTCTAAAGTGTGTCTACTAGAAAATATTAAATTACCTAAGTGGCTCGTACTTATGGGCTGCATTATATTTCTACTGGACAGAGCTGTTCTTAGCACTACTCTCAGCACCAAGAATATGGCAGAGTGCAAAACAAAGCCCCTCGAGAGAGCTTACATTTCAGTGTAGTGCAATCCCAAATCATCTCAACAAAACTCAAAATAAGCATATTCTTTATCAACTGTATAATCAATCCCATAATCACCAGAAGTGCCATACAACATTGGTACCCAAGCTTGGTATTATGATCACATTGGCACCAAGGAGTTGGGCAGAGACCAATAATGTTTTTGCACTCAGGGGAGGCCAAAGGACATCACCACCGCTGTACAAGCAAAAGCCACACAGTTGTTCCTCTAGACAAGTGGAGCTGGATAACAGATAACTGAGTCATCCCATGACACATGAAGTGGAGGCCACGATATCCACAGAGCTTGTAGTGTCAATGCCACATAGATGCAATAAGTTGTGGCTGTTTCAGCAAAACAACAGCATCCATCACGTTAAATCAGTGCCACTAATTGGAATATTATTGCTTCTGTAATTTTGTTTCTGTTTGGTTTTGCTAAAATGTTTCAGTTTTATAGTTGTACAACAGCTAAAAATATGAGGAATTTGCAATTAGTTTTGTTTGAACATATTTAAGTGATACTGTAATAAGACTAATTTCCTTTAACACTGGAAATACGCTGTAATATTTTTCCTTCAAAAGAAATCCTTATATTACTCAAATTTTATAAATCCTGCCCTGGATCATGATGACACCCGTCCTATTCATCGGACCTCTGCTGACCTCCACCTATTTCCTCCCTGTAACCCAGGGGCTTCCCTGTGGCTTACAGTTTGCTACTTGCCAGCAGCATCTGAACAGCCCTGGTGAACAACTGGCCCTCGCCTTCTCCTGGCCTAGAAGAAGGTCCATGACAATTCAAGGGGCCTATCACCAAGCCAGCCATGGCTCTTGGGGAGGAACATACACTCAGCAGCAATATTCAAAGCATTAGATGACAGGTATGCTGTAGCACTGCCAATCCGAATGGATGCTACCTGTAAGGAGTGAGTTCAGCCTCACCACTGAATGCTACCCTGCATACCCCCCACCATCACCTCTGTCCACACCTGGCTCTGGTTCTTCAGGTGAGGGAGGGCTCCCAGGAGCTCCCTGTTGTTTTGCCGGCCACTGGACTCTGCCATTCTCTGCATGACTGCCCTTGGAGTGTCCATCTCTCTGTCACTCCCATTATGATTCCTAGACCAACATAACAGAGGGAAGGAGCATAAATCCTGCTAGACAGCAGAGCATAATGGCTAAAATGATAAACTCTGGAGCCAGACAGCCTGTGTTTGAATCTTAGCTCCTATAATTTGCTGGGGTCGCCGTGGGCAAATTCTCTGTACCTCCATTTCCTTTTCCTTAAAATGGGAATAGTAATACACTCTCAGTGGGACTTATGAGGATTAATTAAGGTATTCAGTATAAGGCACTTGGAACAGTACTTCACTCATTCACGGTTACTATTATTGAGAAGCCCAAGAGTACCTTTCTTTCCCACAGTGGAAATAAGATATGGACCTAAAAGGCCCAAACCCTGAAGAAACCCCATCCTCTCTGACTATAGATTAGCATCCCACATCCTTTGATTTGGGAAGGCTCCATCCTGAGTTGGTCCACACAGGCCCCTCCCACTTATAGCCACCATGGGGTCCTTAGCAGAAAAAATAGACCTGGGAGCTGCCACAGCAGGAGATGCATTTAGCAGGTAAATGAGAGAATTGCTTTGGCAAAAGCCAATACATCACCTACAAATCTACATACCTGAGGTCTTATCAATGGAACTCCAGAATTCCACAGCTCATTTTCAAAGGAAAGGGTGTATGAGGTGTTTCTAGGCATGAAGTTTTGGGGGCCTCTGTTGATTTCAGTCACTTTGTAATCAACATACTCACACTCTTGGAATGCGGGGAGTAAGATATCATGCCTGAAGCACCCGACTGGCCTTGGGCAACACACAACAGATTTGCCCCTCCAGTTTATCAAGTCCAGAATCGTTGACCTAAAACACTAAAGCAGCTTGATGCTCTAAAGCAGTGGTTCTCACACTTTGGTGGGTATCAGAATCATGTAGGAAACTTAACAAAAACACAAAAGTCCCAGGCCCTATTCCAACGAGCCTCTGTGTTCTTCATTAGCTCTTTAGGTGTTTCCCTAGAGACACCAGAATGTGAGAACCACGGCCCTAAAGCAAAGATAGCCGCACAAAGGTCAACCACCCACTCCCAGGCTATAATCCAACACCTGAAGAATGCCTTAACTGAACACCCCTAATCACAAGCTCATCTTTTCAATATTTTAATTAATAAAATTAATAAAGACATAAAAGTACTAATCATGTTTAAGTAATGCTGTCTCTGAATAAAGTAGCATTTTGAAAAGGTATTTGCATAAGTTTATTTTAGACTTGGGGATTCTTACAGCTCTCACACTGTCTCACTATTACTGAAAGAATACATTAAAATTAGGATATCAAGACATTTAATTAACTTTTCATTGAAATGGCTCCAGGAAGAAAATTATAAATAGCACATTCATCTTCACTGTGTTTTCATTATAAGACACAGAAAGTAATTGATGGACAAGAAAGCACAGCGAAACTCAGGGCACAGAGAGTATGATCACCAAAAGCAGGAACACAAGACTCTAGAATAACAGTCTAATGCAGACATTCCCAACAAGTGAGTCCAGAGTTCTAGGGATGAATTACCTGGGTTTTAATAAGCATCTTTGAAATACCAGAAATGGCCACTAGAACACACTCTCAGACACTAGAATCGATTTGGGCTAGAAAGTCCCCAACTTAATAGAAGGCAATATTCTGCAATTTTGTTCTTTGCCTTGGAACACAGAATCTTACCACAGCACAGTGTCATGGACAGCTATGTGGTGCTCAGGAGGCAAGACGTGGAGGAGGAAGCACAGCCCTGCAGCCCAGCAGACTTGCTTCTGAATACTGGCCCCACCGTGAATTAGAGACCCCATCCTTCCAGCTGTTCAGCCACCAAATCTGTAATTTGACCTACATGCTCATTCTCTCACACCCCACCACCAGTCCAACAATAAATCACACTAGTTAGCTATTGCTCTAAAATATGTCCAGGATCCAACCATTTTTCCTCTCTACTACCATCGAGGCTCATGCTACCATCATCTCTCACCTGGGTTATTACATAAGAGCCTCCAAATACTTCTCCCTGTAAGTCAGGTCACATCCTGCCTCTGCTCAAGGAGCTCATTTCACTCAGAGTAAAAGCCCAAGTCCCTGCCATAACCTACAAAGCCTTGTGTATTCTCCACTCCACTCCACCCAACTCCGACCCCATGGCCTCTTTGCTGATCCTCAAATGCACCAGGTACAATCCCATCCCAGGACTCTGCACTTCATGGTCCATCAGCCTGGCATTCTCCCCAAGACGCCCCCAGAGAGCTACCTGGCTCCCTTCCTCACCTCCTTCAATGGCACTTTAAATGTCAGTGCCCCCGTGATGCCTATGGAATTGATACTTACTACACTATATATACATTATATATATATATATATATATACACACAGAGAGAGAGAGAGATTACGAATATGACTATCTGAAAAATACATAAGAAACTGTTAACAGCAGAAAACTCAATTAAGTGGGATTGGTTTGGGGGCAGAGTGAGGGAAAAGACTTATTTTACACTCTCCTCTATACTTCTTAACATTTTTATAGTAAGATAATTAATGGTAGCTAATTTTATGATAATGTTGGATGAGTAGATACCCAGTTAAGTTCACAGAAACCCAGGTAGCCCTATCAGTTCTGGAGTACTACAGTTCATATTCTTTATATATTTAATGGGATTTTTAAATTGAGATATAATTGACATATAACATTATATTAGTTTCAGGTGTAAATGATTTGATATTTGTATATATATATATATATATATTGCAAAATGATCACCACAATAAATCGAGTTGACATCCATCACCATACAGTTACCAAGTCTTTTTCTTGTGATGAGAACTTCTAAGATCTACTCTTTTAGCAACATTCAAACATGCAACACAGTATTATTAACTATAGTCACCATGATGTATCCCCATGACTTATTTATTTTACAACTGGAATTTTGTACCTTTCGACCCCCTTCACCCTCTTCTGGCAACCACCAACTTGTTCTCTGCACCTATGAGTTTGGGAGCTTTTTTGTTCTCTTAGATTCCACATGTAAGTGAGATCCTACAGTATCTGTCTTTCTTTGTCTTCTTTCACTTAGCATAGTGCCCTCAAGGTCCATCCATGTTGTTGCAAATGGCAAGACTTCCTTCTTTTTATGACTGAAAAATATTCCATTGTATATATATATATATACCACATCCATTGTATATATATATATACCGCATTTTCTTTATCCATTCATTTATTGATTGATGGACCCTTAGGTTGCTTCCACATCCTGGCCCCTTCACCCTTTTCTGGCAACCACCAACTTGTTCTCTGCACCTATGAGTTTGGGGGCTTTTTTGTTCTCTTAGATTCCACATATAAGTGAGATCCTACAGTATCTGTCTTTTTTTTTTTTTTTTTTTGTGGTACGCGGGCCTCTCACTGTTGTGGCCTCTCCCGTTGCGGAGCACAGGCTCCGGACG
>NC_041214.2:53528791-53532808 GCF_002837175.3 Physeter macrocephalus | reverse complement strand
GAGTTGCCTCCAGTTGCTCCTCTGAACACTCCACCAAGCCCCAGCCAGGTGTGTGGTAAGAAGGCAGCACCAGGCTCCAGGGCGGCTCACCTTCCCCAAGGCCTGAGGCATAGACGAGCCACCCAGTCATGCGTCTGAGGCATCTGTGAGCCTGATGTTCCCAAGTCCTAGCCTGGCAACCTGAGAGGTACCAACAAGACAGAGGCCCTCTTTCTGGAAGGCAATATTCTCAGCTTTGTGCTTAAAAAGTCACACTGTGTAACCCATGCACACTAGAGGCCAGGCACCCATCCTTTGGCTCTGGAAGCAAAGTCAAGATTTACAAGGAATATCCAAAGTCAGAATCAGGACTTTCCCCTCAGTAATTAACGGATGACTGAAGAGAGAAATGTGCTACACAGAGCACTAAGTTAGGACTAAGGAAACCTGTGTTCTCCCACTAACTGCTGTATTGACCAAGTCTCCTCATCTATAGAATGAGGGGACTTGGCATGATGGCTGATGATGCTTCCCACCCTTAATAACCCATAATCATGGCTACAATCCACTGCGTTTTTACCATGTATCAGATCCTTGCTAGCTTTCATGTCAATTCCCTTCTGTAGCCTTATCATCACATGAATTCAGCAAGGTAGGTATTATTACTCCGTTTTACCGGGGAGAAGAGCAACACTCGAGAGGTTAAAGAACTTGAGCAACGTGATGCCCTGCTTGGTTGGTAGGTCTAGGACTCAAGCCCATGCCCATTCAATTTTCCTGCCCCATCTCCTTTATATATAGTACCCTTTGCACACAGAGTAGTCTAGAATCCCTAAACTGCATAAGTCCCTGCCCACTGGGATGCAACTCTCTGGGGTTGAAGGGCATTTATTCACCCACTCATTCATTCAGCCAATGTCTATGCCTCAGTTGTTGGACACCTGCTGATAAAGTCCCCTTGATGAGTTTGACCCTGCAGGTGCCACGTGAATCACTCTGACCACTGCCAAAGGCTAGGACCCTAACCCACCCAGGGGGTTGACAGGTCCAAAAGAGATGGTATTTATTACTATTGAAATGGTGGTGCTTGGGGTGGGGGTGGGGAGGAGTCTGGGCACAGGCCTGGCCTGTGCAGTGTGGGCTGAGCTATATTATGCTGTCATTAGTTGAAGCTGTCCTACAGGGAAACTCAGGGGAGCACAGTAAGCTGCAGAGCACTCTGTTAGAGTCACAAAAAAAACAAGCAAGAGCACATATGACTTGACTCAAACCCCTCACCACAACCAGGCAAACCAATTTCAGACGTTCTACATCATCTATAGATCTACAGATCCTCATCCTGAGGCTGCACTGCTCCAACTGGAATGCAGTATGGAGCCTTAGAAAGGGACATTTCCCAGGGTTGGAAGGAAGAAGTATCATTTCAACTTATGTGGCTCCCCAGTTTGCTGCAAAGTTGGTCCAGCAAAAGAGGAAGACTCTATAACCTGAAATAAATTTAGACTTCCCCACCATTGTTGTGCAACAGAAACTAACACAGTATTGTGAAGCAATTATACTCCAATAAAGATTAAAAAAAAATTTTTTTTAAGGGTGCATGCCGGGAGAACATAGGAGTTGTGTGTGAGGGAACCTGCTCAGGACCAGGGTTCAAAGTGCAACTGAGGGATGTCATCTAGTAAAAGGTCTGACTTCATATACATTTGGAAACATGGAGTTAAACAAAGTGAAATAGGTGTGTTTCTTCATTTGATTGTGATTATGGATTTCTTTGTTTCTTACTTCAGGACTTGTCGGGGACTTTATTTGACCATGGAACTGTCTTCTCCCTTGAGCATCTGCCAGGAATGGGGTTTCAGGGATCTCATACCAGGAAACACTCTGCTCCAAAACATTCCAACCTTAAACTAGGAGTCAGTGATCTTTTTTATAAAGGGCCCAAGAATAAATACCGTAAGCTTTGCAGGCCATGAAGCAAAATCAAGGATATGATATAGGGACTTAGATGCAAAAAGAAAACAAATTTTTGAAACTTTTTTGGTGAAATTCAAAATATATAATCACAACTGAGTACACTTCTTTGCAGTTCGGGTCTACTAATGAGAAGATTGAAATTCTTTTGTGGAAGATAACATTTTGCTTAATTGGGGCTCAAAGTTAGTCTTCGGTATTACTGTGGCAGAAATGTAGCCTAAAATGAATGATCGAGACAAAGCATCCTCTAGGTTACAGAATGATAAAGCTGGAGCGAGTGTTATAGAGCAACTGTTTCAGCTCTTACAGAGGAAATGAAGCCCAGATACTGGGAAAACCTGCTTCCACCTCACAGCCACATAGGGAAGAGACCTGGTCTAATACAGTTCCACTGTGCCTCGTACACTGCTGTGTTTCCTCTGGGAGAGCAGACCCAGGGGCATATCCATCACCTAGAATGTAGCATTTAAAAACCACATCCAGAAAAGCCTCCTTTAAGAGTCCATACACTGTTTGTTAATAAAATGGTGGCAGTGACTATGCATGACTTTGTCCAGTAAGGCTCATTATTGCCATGTTCTTATTCATGTACACGCCTTCTGTCACTGCTGTACCTCAAGCGTCTAGAGGACATGGGTGTATTATTCATTTTTCTGTCATCAGCATGTGGCACATGGGGAAAATTCAATAAATGCTTCTTTTTCGTAACATCTTTATTGGGGTATAATTGCTTTACAAGGGTGTGTTAGTTTCTGCTGTAGAACGTGAATCAGCTATACGTATACATATATCCCCATATCCCCTCCCTCTTGCACCTCCCTCCCACCCTCCCTATCCCACCCCTCTAGGTGGTCACAAAGCACTGAGCTGATCTCCCTGTACTATGCGGCTACTTCCCACTAGCTATCTGTTTTACATTTGGTAGTGTATATATGTCCATGCCACTCTCTCACTTCGTCCCAGCTTAACCGTCCCCCTCCCCGTGTCCTCAAGTCCATTCTCTACGTCTGCGTCTTTATTTCTGTTGTGCCCCTAGGTTCTTCATAACGTTGTTTTTTTTTTTTTTTTTTTTTAATTCCATACTTATGTGTTAGCATACGGCATTTGTTTTTCTCTTTCGGACTTACTTCACTCTATATGACAGTCTCTAGGTCCATCCACCTTACTACAAATAACTCAGTTTCGTTTCTTTTTATGGCTGAGTAATATTCCATTGTATATGTGTGCCATAAATAACTCAATTTCTTTTTATGGCTAACATTCATTCTATATATGTGCCACATCTTTATCCATTCATCTGTCGATGGACACTTAGGTTGCTTCCACGTCCTGGCTATGCTAAATAGTGCTGCAATGAACATTGTGATACATGACTCTTTCTGAATTATGGTTTTCTCTGGGTATATGCCCAGTAGTGGGATTGCTGGGTCGTATGGTAGTTCTATTTTCAGTTTCTTAAGGAACATCCGTACTGTTCTCCATAGTGGTTGAATCAATTTACATTCCCAACAACAGTGCAAGACAGTTCCCTTTTCTCCACATCCTCTCCAGCACTTATTGTTTGTAGACTTTTTGATGATGGCCATTCTGACCAGTGTGACGTGATACTTCATCGTAGTTTTGATTTGCATTTCTCTAATGATTAGTGAGGTTGAGCATCCTTTCATGTGTTTGTTGGCATTCTGTATATCTTCTTGGAAGAAATGTCTATTTAGGTCTTCTGCCCATTTTTGGATTGGGTTGTTTGTTTTTTTGATATTGAGCTGCATGAGCTGCTTGTATCTTTTAGAGATAAATCCTTTGTTAGTTTTTTCATTTACAAATATTTTCTCCCATTCTGAGTGTTGTCTTTTTGTCTTCCTTATGGTTTCCTTTGCTGGGCAATAGCTTTTAAGTTTCATTAGGTTCCCTTTCTTTATTTTTGTTTTTATCTCCATATCTCTAGGAGGTGGGTCAAAAAGGATCTTGCTGTGATTTATGTCATAGAGTGTTCTGCCTATGTTTTCCTCAAAGAGTTTAAGAGTTTCTGGCCTTACATTTAGGTCTTTAATCCATTTTGAGTTT
>NC_041214.2:53506217-53528609 GCF_002837175.3 Physeter macrocephalus | reverse complement strand
AGATTGCTTTTGCTATTTGGGGTCTTTTGTGTTTCCATACAAATTGTGAAATTTTTTTTTCTAGTTCTGTAAAAAATGCTAGTGGTAGTTTGATAGGGATTGCATTGAATCTGTAGATTGCTTTGGGTAGTAGAGTCATTTTCACAATGTTGATTCTTCCAATCCAAGAACATGGTATATTTCTCCACCTATTTGTATCATCTTTAATTTCTTTCATCAGTGTCTTATAATTTTCTGCATACAGGTCTTTTGTCTCCTTAGGTAGGTTTATTCCTAGATATTTTATTCTTTTTGTTGCAGTGGTAAGTGGGAGTGTTTTCTTAATTTCACTTTCAGATTTTTCATCATTAGTGTATAGGAATGCCAGAGATTTCTGTGCATTAATTTTGTATCCTGCTACTTTACCAAATTCATTGATTAGCTCTAGTAGTTTTCTGGTAGCATCTTTAGGATTCTCTATGTATAGTATCATGTCATCTGCAAACAGTGACAGCTTTACTTCTTTCCGATTTGGATTCCTTTTATTCCTTTTTCTTCTCTGATTGCTGTGGCTAAAACTTCCAAAACTATGTTGAATAAGAGTGGTGAGAGTGGGCAACATTGTCTTGTTCCTGATCTTAGTGGAAATGGTTTCAGTTTTTCACCATTGAGGACGATGTTGTCTGTGGGTTTGTCATATATGGCCTTAGGTTGAGGTAAGTTCCCTCTATACCTACTTTCTGGAGGGTTTTTATCATAAACGGGTGTTGAATTTTGTCAAAAGATTTTTCTGCATCTATTGTGATGGTCATAGGGTTTTTATCCTTCAATTTGTTAATATGGTTTATCACATTGATTGACTTGCATATATTGAAGAATCCTTGCATTCCTGGGATAAACCCAACTTGATCATGGTGTATGATCCTTTTAAGTGCTGTTGGATTCTATTTGCTAGTATTTTGTTGAGGATTTTTGCATCCTATGTTAATCAGTGATATTGGCCTGTAGTTTTCTTTTTTTGTGACATCTTTGTCTGGTTTTGGTATCAGGGTGATGGTGGCCTTGTAGAATGAGTTTGGTGTTCCTCCCTCTGGTGTATTTTGGAAGAGTTTGAGAAGGATAGCTGTTAGCTCTTCTCTAAATGTTTGATAGAATTTGCCTGTGAAGCCATCTGGTTCTGGGCTTTCGTTTGTTGGAAGACTTTTAATCACAGTTTCAAAATCAGTGCTTCTGACTGGTCTGTTTATATTTTCTGTTTCATCCTGGTTCAGTCTCAGAAGGTTGTGCTTATTTAAGAATTTGTCCATTTCTTCCAGGTTGCCCATTTTATTGGCATAGAGTGACTTGTATCAATCTCTCATGATTCTTTGTATTTCTGCAGTGTCAGTTGTTACTGCTCCTCTTTCATTTCTAATTCTGTTCATTTGAGTCTTCTCCCTTTTCTTCTTGATGAGTCTAGCTAATGGTTTATCAATTTTGTTTATCTTCTCAAAGAACCAGCTTTTAGTCTTATTGATCTTTGCTGTTGTTTCCTTCGTTTCTTTTTCATTTATTTCTGATCTGATCTTGATGATATCTTTCCTTCTGCTAACTCTGGGGTTTTTTTGTTCTTCTTTCTCTAATTGTTTTAGGTGTAAGGTTAGACTGTTTATTTGAGATGTTTCTTGTTTCTTGAGGTAGGGTTGTATTGCTATAAACTTCCCTCTTAGAACTGCTTTTGCTGCATCCCATAGGTTTTGGGTTGTCGTGTTTTCATTGTCATTTGTGTCTAGGTATTTTTTGATTTCCTCTTTGAATCCTTCAGTGATCTCATGGTTATTTAGTAGCATATTGTTTAGCCTCAATGTGTTTGTATTTTTTATAGGTTTTATCCTGTAACTGATACCCAGTCTTATAGCATTGTGTTTGGAAAAGATACTTGATATGATTTCAATATTCTTAAATTTGCCAAGGCTTGATTTGTTACCCAAGATATGATCTATCCTGGAGAATGTTCCATGAGCACTTGAGAAGAAAGTGTATTCTGCTGTTTTTGGATGGAATGTAAATATCAATTAAGTCCATCTTGTTTAATGTGTCATTTAAAGCTTGTGTCCTTATTTATTTTCATTTTGGATGATCTGTCCATTGGTGAAAGTGGGGTGTTAAAGTCCCCTACTATGATTGTGTTACTGTCGATTTCCCCTTTATGGCTTAGCATTTGTCTTATGTATTGAGGCGTTCCTATGTTGGGTGCATAAATATTTACAATTGTTATATCTTCTTATTGGATTGATCCCTTTATCATTATGTAGTGTCCTTCTTTGTCTCTTGTAATAGTCTATTTTAAAGTCTATTTTCTCTGATATGAGAAGTGCTACTCCAGCTTTCTTTTGATTTCCATTTGCATGGAATATCTTTTTCCAACCCCTCACTTTCAGTCTGTATGTGTCCCTAGGCCTGAAGTGGGTCTCTTGCAGACAGCATATATATAGGTCTTGTTTTTGTATCCATTCAGCAAGCCTGTGTCTTTTGGTTGGAGCTTTTAATCCACTTTCATTTAAGGTAATTATCAATATGTATGTTCCTATTACCATTTTCTTAATTGTTTTGGGTGTGTTTTTATAGGTCTTTTCCTTCTCTTGTGTCTCCTGCCTAGAGAATTTCCTTTAGCATTTGTTGTAAAGCTGGTTTGGTGGTGCTGAATTCTCTTAGCTTTTGCTTCTCTGTAAAGGTTTTAATTTCTCCATCAAATCTGAATGAGATCCTTGCTGGGTAGAGTAATCTTGGTTGGAGCATTTAATCCATTTACATTTAAGGTAATTATCAATATGTATGTTTGTATTACCATTTTCTTAATTGTTTTGTGTTTTTTCCTGTAGGTCTTTTTCTTCTCTTGTATTTCTGCCTAGAGAAGTTCCTTTAGCATTTGTTGTAAAGCTGGTTTGGTGTTGCTGAATTCTCTCAGTTTTTGTTTTATGTAAAGGTTTTAATTTCTCCATCGAATCTGAATGAGATCCTTGTTGGGCAGAGTAATCTTGGTTGTACGTTTTTCCCTTTCATCACTTTAAATGTGTCCTGCCACACCCTTCTGGCTTACAGAGTTTCTGCTGAAAGATCAGCTGTTAATCTCCTTCTCGTCTTCTTCTGTGACCCTATAATTCGAATGTTGGTGAGTTTAATGTTGTCCCAGAGGTCTCTGACACTGTCCTCAATTCTTTTCATTCTTTTTTATTTATTCTGCTCTGCTATAGTTATTTCCACTATTTTACCTTCCAGGTCACTTATCTATTCTTCTGCCTCAGTTATTCTGCTATTGATTCCTTCTAGAGAATTTTTAATTTCGGTAAGCATGTTGCTCATCACTGTTTGTTTGCTCTTTAGTTCTTCTATGTCCTTGTTAAACGTTTTTGGTATTTTCTCCATTCTATTTCCAAAATTTTGGATCATCTTTACTATCATTACTCTGAATTCTTTTTCAGGTAGACTGCCTATTTCCTCTTCATTTGTTTGGTTGTGTGGGTTTTTACGTTGCTCCTTCACCTGCTGTGTATTTCTCTGTCTTCTCTTTTTGCCTAACTTATTGTGTTTGTGGTCTCCTTTTCACAGGCTGTAGGTTCATAGTTCCCATTGTTTTTGGTGCCTGCCCCCAATGGGTAAGGTTTGTTCAGTAGGTTGTGTAGGCTTCCTGGTGGAGGGGACTGGTGCCTGTGTTCTGATGGATGAGGCTGAATCTTGTCTTTCAGGTGGGCAGGACTGCATCCGGTGGTGTGTTTTGGGGTGTCTGTGAACTTACTATGATTTTAGGCAGCCTCTCTGCTAATGCGTGGGGTTGCGTTCCTGTCTTGCTAGTTGTTTGGCATGGGGTGTCCTGCACTGGAGCTTGCTGGTCATTGAGTGGAGCTGGGTCTTAGTGTTGAGATGGAGATCTCTGGGAGAGCTCTCGCCAATTGATATTACGAGGGGCCAGGAGGTCTCTGACAGGCCAGTGTCCTGAACTCGGCTCTCCTACCTCAGAGGCTCAGGCCTGACACCTGGCCAGAGCATCAAGACCCTGTCAGCCACGTGGCACAGAAGAAATGGGAGAAAAAAAAAAGATAGGAAGAAAAAAATAAAATAACATTATTAAAATAAAAAAAAATATTAAAATTAAAAATTTAAAATTAAAAAAAAAGAAGAGAGCAAACAAACCAATAAACAAATCCACCAACGATAACAAGCCCTAAAAACTATACTAAAATAAAACGGACAGAAGAAACGCTAGGACAAATGGTAAAAGTAAACCTATGCAGACAAAATCACAGAAAGAAGCATACACATACACTCTCACAAAAAGAGAAAAAGGAAAAGAAATACATACATATATATAAAAAAAGGAAGAGAGCAACCAAATCAATAAACAAATCTACCAATGATAATAAGCTCTAAATACTAAACTAAGATAAACATAAAACTAGAAACAAATCAGACGCAGAAAGCAAACCCCAGTCCACAGTTGCTCCCAAAGTCCACCACCTCATTTTTGGGATGATATGTTGTCTATTCAGGTATTCCACAGATGCAGGGTACATCAAGTTGATTGTGGAGATTTAATCTGCTGCTCCTGTGGGTGCACAGAGAGATTTCCCTTTCTCTTCTTTGTTTGCACAGCTCCTGGGGTTCAGCTTTGGATTTGGCCCTGCCTCTGCATGTAGGTTGCTCTCTGGGGTCTGTTCTTCACCCAGACAGGAGGGGGTTAAAGGAGTGGCTGATTCGGGGGCTCTGGCTCACTCAGGCCAGGGGGAGGGAGGGGTATGGTAGTTATAATTGGAATGCAGGGCGATCCTGTGGCGGCAGAGGCCGGTGTGATGTTGCAAGAGCCTGAGGTGCGCCATGTGTTCTCCCCGGGAAGTTGTCCCTGGATCATGGGACCCTGGCAGTGGTGGGCTGCACAGCCTCCCGGGAGGGGAGATGGAGATAGTGACCTGTGCTTGCACACAGGCTTCTTGGTGGCTGCAGCAGCAGCGTTCGTGTTTCATGCCCCTCTCTGGTGTCCGCACTGATAGGCGCAGCTCGCACCTGTCTCTGGAGCTCGTTTAGGCGGTGTTCTGAATCCCCTCTCCTCACACACCCTGAAACAATGGTCTCTTGCCTTTTAGGCAGGTCCAGACTTTTCCCGGACTCCCTCCTGACTACCTGTGGTGCACTAGCCCCCTTCAGGCTGTGTTCATGCAGCCAACCCAGTCCTCTCCCTGGGATCTGACCTCCAAAGCCTGAGACTCAGCTCCCAGCCCCCACCCACCCTGGCAGGTGAGCAGACAAGCCTCTCAGGCTGGTGAGTGCTGGTCGGCACCAATCCTCTGTGCGGGAATCTCTCCGCTTTGCCCTCTGCAACCCTCTTGCTGTTCTCTCCCTTGTGGCTCTGAAGCTCCCCCCGCCCAGCACCCCCGCCTCCGCCAGTGAAGGGGCTTCCTAGTGTGTGGAAACTTTTCCTCCTTCACATCTCCCTACCAGAGGTGCAGGTCCTGTGCCTACTCTTTTGTCTGTTTGTTCTTTTTTCCTTCTGCCCTACCCAGGTACGTGGGGAGTTTCTTGCCTTTTGGGAAGTCTGAGGTCTTCTGCCAGCGTTCAGTAAGTGTTCTGTTGGAGTTGTTCCACATGTAGATGTATTTTTGATGTATTTGTGGGGAGGAAGGTGATCTCCACGTCTTACTCCTCCACCATCTTGAACGTCCTCACTAAATGCTTTTTTAATTAACCAATTGTTAAGAAATTAATGCCTCTTCTTTTGCAAAAATCTTTTCTACTCCTTTCCGTTCAATGAAGTGTTGGTCAAGTTCCCTGCCTAAAACTCTCCAATGGCCCACACTGTACTTAGAATAAAATACACTCTCTTTATCCTGGCCCAAAAGGCCCTTCTCAACCTGGCCCTTGCCTACCTCTCTGATCTTGTCTGTTTCTACTCTTTCCCACTCCAGTCACACTGACTCATTTTTCCATTCACCAGATACGCCAAGTTTATTCCTGTTCTATTGTTTTTGCAAAAGCTGCTTCCCTTCATTTAGAACTCTCTGCTCCCCAATCTTCACACGCCTCTTCTAGCCTTCCTATCCTTCCCTCCAACCACTGTCATTTATCACTACCCATATTTCCTCATTTATACATGTTCTCATTTATACATATGTGAGCTCCATGAGAGAAGAGTTCTCTGCTATCCTGTTCACCACCACCATGCCTAGCTCCCCAGTCAATATCTGGCACACAGTAGGTATTCAATAAATACTTGTTGAATAAATGAATTAATTCCTCCAGGCCTCCTCAGCCTTCTTTTCAACTATACTCATTTAATAAAATAAATATTTGTTGAGTAAATGGAGTAAATGAATTAAGACTGAATGTCTCCCTTTTGGCTCCAGGGTGGGATATTGGTTTGGATGACATGTTGTAATTGACTAGAAATATGGGTGCAAGGGCATGGTGTGGAAATTAGAAAGAACCAAAGACAAAATGGATGGAGCTATTGTGCGTATGTAAAGTTGCCCAGCTCTCCAATTTGTTTTCATTTAAGTTTATGTCCCTTTAAGCCAATGCCCCAAAAATTACAGCCTCTGACTGGCTGGCACATAAACTTCTGACTTTAAAACCACTTTACTGCAAGCTTGATAGATAGCTTTTGTCACTAGGTAGAGTAATTAAGGTGCAGTCTTGGTTGTCGCTAGGCTGGACTGACATTATTTTCTTTTCAGTGTTTTGTTACCTGCCTGTCGGATTTGGTAGAGCTCATAGAAAGGCTCAGGGCTGAGTTATGTACATTCTCTCTGGGCAGAAGCTTTGTCAGGAAAATATAGCACCTCCTTCTACTGAGCAGCCTCTGTTTTCCAAGACCCATAGCAGGCATGCCTGGTACACGCTGCCAAGCTCCTCTCTTCATCTCTAGTGGCCACCCTGTCTTTGGCAGACAGGGCTATTCCCTATTTGAGATCTTCATGCTTCTTTGCCTCCCCACTATGTTCTAGCTTACTCCCCATTAATGGTATTTCATTAATAATTCAATATAAAATTTCAAAACCAATGCTTCAGAGTGCTGAAAGTGCCATCTTGTAGAAAGAGTAAAGCAAAGGAGTTCAACCTTGCAAAGCCCAATCTCCATGATGCATCCAAGAAATAGAGAGGGAGACAGAGAATCAAAGGGAATCATAGGCTATTACAGCTAAACATTAACTTAGAAAGTCAACTGCATCATTTTATGGTTGATGAAGCTGAGTTCCAGAGAGATCAAGTAACTATTACTTCACACAGCTAACCAGTGGTAGAATGACTGTGTATATACTTGTTCATCTGAATGTTAAGAAGACCAAGGTTTGGAAATGTATCCAGCCAGAAGTCACTCACTGAGTCTCACACAGGACTATTTCCACTTCTCTGTCAGGTCCATATATTCAAATCATTCTTTAGATTCTACCTAATCTCATCACATGCAGGACAAGAACAACAGTAAAATAAACTGTAATGACAATTATGCTTTAGATGACAGATCTGTATTTGTGTAATTGAGATTTACATCCAGCATCTCTTTCAAGACATCTTAAAAGACTCCTGACCAAGAAGACTTAACCAATATGAGACTATCCCAACAGAAAGGTGCTGAGTGGGTCATCCTGCTGTAAATCAGTCAGGGAGATGTAACCTACGTTAGCATTCTGTGCATCTCAGAGGTCCCAGATGAGAGGGGGAAAGGGTGTGACATGTACGGGAGCATCTGCCTCAGAGAGCTCACCAACAGCTAGATTACAACTTCAACTTATGAGAGACTCCACCCCTTCTCTTTCCTTCTTCACTGGACTCTGGAGATAATAGAAGCACAGGAAGGAGAAGGATACAGCATGAAAGAGCAAACCACACCCCTTTTCCACTCTAGGTCCCTGGGCTGATATCCTTAGCAGGGGAAGGGGAAAAAGCTTGACAGTAAATTAGACAATAAAATCTGGGTTGTTCACATATGAATATGAAAGTGTTCTAATGCTTAAAAGTGACTACAAAGCAATGGCTGCTGCCTGAGATGTTGCCAAGAAATGTGAGACAGCCAGTAATGTTTCAGGAATTGCTAATTAAGTATGGGTGGAATTCAGGGAGTAGAGGGATGGAGAGGCTAAAAAGGTGGACACAGCAAAGAGGAAGAGCTCATGAAGAATGTATTCTGCTTTGGGAAGAGTTTGGGCTTTACCCTATGGATGCTCATTGATAGCTAAATCATCTTGAAAGAATGACATCAGATTTACATGCATTCAATAAATATTTATTAAGAACCTACTAAGTACCAGGTTCTGGGGATGCATCAGAGAGTAAAACAGAAAAACTCTGCCCTTGGAGAGTTTACATTCTAGTGGGAAAGAGGTAACAGATTCTAAGCATAATAACTACGTGTTTAATATCTAGGATGTTAGAAACTGATAAGTATTGTGGAAAAAAAATAGAGCAGTGTAAGACAGATTGGAAGTGCTGAAGCTGAGAGGATGATGGGGTCAGATTTCATCATTAAATTGGAAGGTGAGGGAGGCAACACTAAGAAGGTAACATTCCACCAAAGACTTGAAGGAGATGAGGGAGTTAAATATGAGAAAATCTGAAGGAAGAGTATTCAAGGCAGAGGAGATGGTCAGTTCGAAGGCCGTAAGGCAGGACCCTGTTTGATGTATCTAAGTAATAGCATGGTGGCTAGTGTGACTGTGAGAGGAGAAGAGCAGGAGATAGGGTCAGACAGGGCCAGATCAGGTAGGGTCTCAAAGCCCTTGAAGCACTTTCATTTTTATTCTGAGTGAGCTAGGGAGACACTGAAGGATTTATATATGCACAGGGAAGACACAGGGGAGTAACCTGATCTGAATTATGTTTTAAAAGGATCATTCTGAGTTCTGGGCTGAGAATAGACTGGGGTTGGTGACAAAGTAGAAGAAAAGGGAGAGTTAGTAGGTGTTTGCAATTATACATATTTTTTAAATCACTAAGGAAATACTGAGGAGATAGAAATAAAAGAGAGTGAGACTGAAAAGATCAGGATCAGTTAGGAATCTACTGCAATAGTCCAGCCATAAAATGACTAAGATCTTCAATAGTTCTGACCTACATCTATAATTATTTATACTAAAACACAATCAATTTTACAGAAAGAATGCACAAATTGAAAGTACCAAAAATTGAGGAGAGGGGAAAGGAAATAAAGAGATAACCTATGAGAGGATACATCTCAATGTGGCATGCATTTTAAAACAATTAGGAGTGTATTTAACCTGTGACTCTAACCCAGGGCTCTGTGTATAAAAGATGTTCAAAAGTCTACTTTTAGAATTTTACTTACGTATGAAGGATCAATTGCTATAGGAATTGCCCTAGTATAAACAATTAGAAAACCAGGGAAATTACATAAAACAACTTTTCAGATATTAGGCAATTATGTAATCTCTGTGATCGCTCAGAGAAGGGAAATAATGAGATAAGTACTATGATTGTCCAGTTTACTGCCTGGAGACAGTTTCAAAACTTCAGCTCAGAGAGTGGAAACTCAAACAGGACACAATAGTTTCATTTAGTTAAAGAGACAAAGATCAGAGTTTAAATCACCCACAGTGACTAGAATTTGTAGGTCAGGATACTGGAGAGGAGGGCGCTAAACAGAAATGCTCCAGAGATCTTCAAAGGGGTCCCCTCAAGTTTGCAGCTAATTACTGATCTGCACATCCCTGGGGTAACACTCCGTGAGACTAAGGAAAGAACTACCTGAAACCAATAGGCTGGAAATGTCCCTGAAGTCACACAGTAATGGGAATAATTCACATTCCCATCACTCACAGTGGATAAACTTCATAATACAGAGAGCATTAAGTAGAATATTCAAAAGAGTTGTGCCTTAGGAGTGGGGGACAAATTAAGCCTAAAGACTGCTCCAGATCTGCCACAAGAAAACTTAAAAACAAGTTTCAAAGGAATCAAACTGATCTGCAACTGCAAAAACAACATCCAATACTCTTTAAAGGACTACAACAAAATCTGGCATTAAGCAATAAAAGATTCAGTGCCTGGAATCCAATCAAAGACTACCAGCATATGGCAAAGAAGAAAAATACAACCTATAAACAGAAGATTCTACTGGCCAACAGAAACAGAACCAGAAATGACAGACATCTGCAGAAATTTTCAGAAAAAGACATTAAAGCAGCTGTTATAAATCTTATGAATATGCTCAATGATGTAAAGGAAAACATGAGCACAATCAGCAGAGAAACAGAAGATATGAAAATATTCAAATGAGTATTCTGGATTAAAAAAAATCCAAAATCTGGAATGAAAAATGCATTGGACAGAATTAACAGCCAGTGAGACACTTGAGGAGAAAATATTAGTGACAGTAAAAATATCAGACATATAGTAATAGAAACTGTCCTACATAAAGCACACAGAGAAAAAAAATACTGAAAAACAAAAAAGAACAGACTTTCAGTTTGGGGGGAAGATACTGCCTTACAGATTCAAGAGACTTGGAGAACCTCAAACAAGATAAATTCAAGAAATCATGCCCAGAAACTTCATAATCAAACTTCAGCCAGAAAAAAAAATGATACATCATATAGAGAGAAACAACAATTAGAACGACTACATATTTTCCATCAGAAGCCGTGAAAGCCAGAAGAGAATGGAACAACATCTTTAAGGAGCTGAAAGAATATAACAGTTAACCCAAAATTCCACCAGAAATATCCTTAGGAATAAAGGCAAAATAAAATTGTTCTAAGATGAAGGAAAACATAGAGAATTTGTTGCCTGTTAAAAAAGAAATGCTTAAGAAATTTCTTCAGGGTGAAGAAAAATAATTCTAAAGGAAAACATGGGACTTCCAGAATGAAAGAGCAACAAAAGTGGTAAGCATCTGGGCACATAGACCATTTTTATCCTTTAAGTTCTTAGAAATATGTATGACTGTTGAAAGTAAAAATTATGTGAAAAATCCTATGGAATCTACAGAAAAGCTACTAGAACTATTAAGTGAGCTTAGCAATGTTACAGGATTCAAAGTCAGTATACAAGTATAAGTCAAATGTTTTTCCATATATTATCAATGAACAACTGAAAATTGTAATTTGGAGGGTATTATGCTAAGTAAAATAAGTCAGACAGAGAAAGACAAATACTGTATGATATCACTTATACGTGGAAACTAAAATATACAACAAACTAGCGAATATAACAAAAAAGAAGCAGACTCACAAGTATAGAGAACAAACCAGTGGTTACCAGTGCGGAGAGGGAATGGGGGATGGGGAATATCGAGGCAGGGGATTAAGAGGTACAAACTATTATGTATAAAATAAGCTACAAGGATATATTGTACAACACAGGGAATACGCCAATATTTTATAATAACTATAAATGGAGTATAACCTTTAAAAATTGCAAATCACTATACGGTACACCTGTAACATATAATATTGTACATCAACTATACCTCAATTAAAAAAAGAAAAATGTAATTTTAAAAGAATATTATTTACAATAGCATTAAGAAACATGAAATACTTAGAAATACATTTAATAAAATATGTACATGATCTGTACACTGAAAACTACAAAACACTGCTGAGAGAATCAATTATGACTTTGATAAATATGCCATGTTCATGGACCACAAGACTCAATATCATTATGATATCAAAACTTCCCAAACTGGTCTATGGATTCAATACAATCTATATCAAAAATATCAGCAGGATTTTTAGTTGACAAGCTGATTCTAAAATTTACATGAAACAGAGGACATATTCAATTTTTTTTTTGTTTTTCCAAAACAATTTTGAAAAAGAAAGACAAAGTTGAAGGATGCACACAGCCTGATTGAAAAATTTACTATAAGCCTACAGTTATTCGGATGTGATATTAGTATAAGGATTGACGTATAGATCAATGGAATAAAGTAGAAAGTCCAGGAATAGTATACACATACATGGTCAATTCACTTTCCACAAACCTACCAAGGTAATTCAAAGGAGAAAAGATAGTTTTCAACAAATGGTACAAAAACAATTGGATATGCATATGAAAAGATATAAACCTCAAACCTTATCTCACACCATAAACAAAAGTCAACTCAAAATGGATCATAAACACAATGTTGAAAATAAAACTATAAAATATATATAAGAAAAAATGGGGACTTCCCTGGTGGTGCAGTGGTTAAGAATCCGCCTGTCAATGCAGGGGACAGGGGTTCAAGCCCTGGTCCAGGAAGATCCCACATGCCATGGAGCAACTAAGCCCATGTGCCACAACTACTGAGCCTGCACACTAGAGCCCACAAGCCACAACTTCTGAGCCTGCATGCTACAACTACTGAAGCCCACAGGCCTAGAGCCTGTGCTCCACAACAAGAGAAGCCACTGCAATGAGAAGTCCGCGCACAGCAATGAAGAGTAGCCCCTGCTCACCACAACCAGAGAAAGCCCGCACGCAGCAACTAGGACCCAACACAAAAATAAATAAATTTATAAAATTTTTAAAAAAAGAAAATATTTGTGATCTTTGGTTAGGCAAAGATGTCTAAAATAAGGCAAAGAAAGAAAAAATCATAAAAGAAAAAAATTCGTAAGTTGGACTTCATCAAAATTAAAAACACAGCAATGAAGAGTAGCCCCTGCTCACCACAACCAGAGAAAGCCCGCACGCAGCAACTAAGACCCAACACAAAAATAAATAAATTTATAAAATTTTTAAAAAAAGAAAATATTTGTGATCTTTGGTTAGGCAAAGATGTCTAAAATAAGGCAAAGAAAGAAAAAATCATAAAAGAAAAAAATTCGTAAGTTGGACTTCATCAAAATTAAAAACTTTTGTTTGCTCTTTGTAAAACACTGTTAAGGAAATTAAGAGGCAAGTTACAGACTAGGAGAAAAATATTTGCAAAACACCTATCTAATAAAGAATTTGTATCCAAAACATATAAAGAACTCTCAAAACTCAGTAATAACAAAAGATCCAATGAAATCAGTGGGCCAAAGATTTGAAGAGACACTTCACCAAGGAAGATATATGACTAGCAGAGAAATACATGAAAAGTTTCTCAAATCACTATTCTATTTTGAAAATGCAAATTAAAACTACAATGAGATACTTCCACACACCCAGTACCTTAAAACTTTTGGATTAAAACAATAACCATTTAATTCTATTTCATGTTTTTGTGGGTCATGAATTCAGGCAAAGCTCAGATGACTCATTTGCTCTGTGCAACACTGACTAGGGTCAATCACCGGTACTCAACTGGCAACCAGGCTGTAACTGAGGGACCAAGATAGCTTCACTCACTACACAAACTGTCTCAGAGAATACAAAAAGAGAATAGAAAAGAGGCTAGCATAATCTCTGTATCAAAACAACATAAAAAAGTTTCAAAAGGAGGAAAACTACTGGCCAATGTGTCATGAAAATACCCACCAGTAAAGCAGCAATATAGATACAGATGTTAAAAAATAATACACAATAATCAAATAGTTTACCCTAGAAATGCAAGGTTTAACATTTAAAACTAAAATATAACTTGAAAACTATAATATACCGCATTAACTAATACAGCAGAAAAATCACATGATCATCTTAATAGATACAGAAAAAGTATTTGATAAAATTCAATGCTCGTTAACAATTTTAAAATAACTCTTAGAAAACCAGGAATAGAAGGAACCATGTTTGATCTGGTTAAAGTATCCACAAAAGTCCCATAGCTAATACCATAATTAAGTAGCCACAAAAATCCCATAGCTAATACCATAACTGTAACATGTAAATGCCTTCTTGAAAACACAGATGTTCACAGTCACCACTTATATTCGACCTTGTAATAGAAGTCCTAGCCAGTACAGTAATATAAGAAAATGAATAAATGCTATAAAGTTTGGAAATCAAGATAAAGAACACTAGAGTTAGCATATGACATAATTTATGTGTAAAAACTCCAAAAGAATCTCAGAGAAACTATTACAATTAATAAGTACATTTAGTAAGATCACTGGACAAAAATAAATATATAAAAATCAATTTTATTTCTATACACAGCAACAAACAATTGGAAAAATAATCTTTAAGAAAATACTCCTTACCACAGTATCAAAACTCACCAAATAGCTAAGACTAAATATAATGAAAGACATGCAAGGACTCTACACAGAAAACTATAAAGCATAATTAAGATATATTAAGAAAACCTAAATCAACAAAGCAAGCATAGGCAAACTACAAACTGCAGCCTGCTTCTGTAGTGCCCATAAACTAAGAAGGTTCTTCCATTTTAAAAGGTTGTAAAACTGGGACTTCCCTGGTGGTCCAGTGATTAAGACTCCGTGCTTCCACCGAAGGTGGCACAGGTTCCATCCCTGCCTGGGGAACTAAGATCCCACATGCCACGAAGCATGGCCAAAAAAAAAAAAAAAAAAAAAGAAAAGTTTAAAACTAAAAGGAAGGAGAATAAGAATAAGCGACAGAGACTGTATGTGGACCAGAAAGCCTAAAATATATATTATCTGACACTTCACAGAAAAAGGTTGCTAACCCCTGAAATTAGAGAAATATACCATTTTCAATGATTAGAAGACTCAGTATTATAAAGACGTCAATTCTCTTCAAATTAATCTGTATATTCAATAACTCCAAATTAAACTCCTAATAAGTATTTTCTTTGGAAAGATCCCACATGCCACGAAGCATGGACAAAAAAAAAAAAAAAAAAAAAAAAGAAAAGTTTAAAACTAAAAGAAAGGAGAATAAGAATAAGTGACAGAGACTGTATGTGGACCAGAAAGCCTAAAATATATATTATCTGACACTTCACAGAAAAAGGTTGCTAACCCCTGAAATTAGAGAAATATACCATTTTCAATGATTAGAAGACTCAGTATTATAAAGACGTCAATTCTCTTCAAATTAATCTGTATATTCAATAACTCCAAATTAAACTCTTAATAAGTATTTTCTTTGGAAATTCACAAGCTGATTCAAAATTTTTAATTAAAATGTAAAAAGCCAAGTATAGCCACAACTCTAAAAAGAAGAGCAAACTTGGAGGTTTTATGCTACTAGATGCCAAGATTTCTTATAAATCTATAGTAATAAAAACAAAATAGTACTGGCACAAAGTTAAATAGAACACACTAGAAAGCCCAAGAATTGACCCACACATATGCAATATACTTATTTTCAATAAAAGTGAGAAAGCATGATCTTTTCAATAAATGGTGCCAGATCAATTAGATATACACATGGGAAAAAAAACAACCTTGACTTCTATTTCACATAGATATATAAATCAATTCCAAATGGATTATAGGTATAAATGTAAAAGGTAAAAAAATAACTCTTCTAGAAGATAACATATGATAATGTCTTCATGACCCTGGGGCAAGCAAAGATTTCTTCAATATAAAAAGCTCTCACCATAGAGGGAAAGATAGGTAAACTGACTTGATTAAAATTAAGAAATTCTATTCAATCAAAAGCCACCATTAAGAGGTAGAAAACAAACCACAGTCTGAGAGATTTTTGAACTACAAATATTTGACAAGAACTCATATCCAGACTATGTAAAATACTGTTATAAATTAATAATTTTAAAAGATAGCTAAATCCAATAAAATGAGGGGCAAAAGACACTACACAAAAGATGATATCTGAACGGCAAATTAACACATTAAAAGGTGTTCAACATCATTAGTCATTAGAAAAATGCAAATTAAAAACACAGTGAGGGACTTCCCTCGTGGTCCAGTGGTAAAGAATCCACCTTCCAATGCAGGGGACGCAGGTTCGATCCCTGGTCAGGGAACAAAGATTCCACATGCCGCAGGGCAACTAAGCCTGTGCAACACAACTACAGAGCCCACGCTCCACAACCAGAGAGAAGCCCGCATGCTGCAATGAAAACCCACTCCAGAAGGAAAGATCCCGCATGATGCAACTAAGACCCAACACAGCCAAAACATAAATAAATAAACAAATAAAATATTTTTTTTAAAAACACAATGAGATCTCACTATATATTTACCCAAAAAAAAGCTAATTTTTTTTTAATTCAAGTATTGGCAAAGATGTGGAGTAACTGAAATTCTTACACACTGCTGGTATGAGTGTAAACTGGTACAACCACTTTGGAAAACTGAGAGTATCTGTTAATAATAAATAACCACATATTCTCTGACCTAACAGTTCTACCCTTAAGCTTGTACCTAACACAGACACATATACATGTGCATCCAAAGACATGCTCAAAAATATTCACAAAGTATCATTCGTAATTTCTTTTAAACTGTAATTCAAATGTCTATCAGCAATAGCACGGGAAAATAGTAGCAGCATATATAGGATGGAACACCGTGCAGCAAAGAGAATAGACAAACCATAACCATGTACCACAACATGGGTGAAATTCACAGTCATAAAGCTGGGCCAAAAAGCCAGACACAAGGTTGAAAACAAGCAAAATTCATTCATGCTGATGAAAGAAGTCATAATAGAGGTCATTCTGGGGAAAAATGACTGGGAAAAGGCATGATGGAGGCTTCTGGGTTGCTGGTGATGCTCAATTTCTTGATCTGAGTGGTAGTTACATGGCTATGTTCATTCTGTTAAAATCTGTTCACTTACAATTTATGGACTTTTCTGCATGTACGTTAAATCTCAATAAAATCTTCACAAAAGAAGAAAAGAACGCTGTGTATTTGAAACATTTACCAAAACCAAAAACCCTAGACTAGTACTGATTGTATTTGGCCATGCATATGCTCTGGGCAAAATAACTCTGGGCATGTGTCCTGGGTTAAGTAGTGTCCCACAAAAAATCATGCCCATCTGGAACCTTAGAATGGGACCTTGTTTGGAAATAGGGTCTTTGTAAATGTAATCAAGTTAAGGTGAGGTCATATTGGATTAGGGTGGGTCCTAACCCAATGACTGGTGTCCTTAATCTGGACAGAGATATAGAGAAAAGAACACCACGTGAAAACAGACACACCCAGGGAGAATGTCATGTGATAACAACAGAGGTTGGAGCAACACATGTACAACACAAGGAACCCAAGGATTGCTGAAAACCCACCAGAAGCTAGAAGCATCAAGGAAAGGTTCTTCCCTAGAGCCTTGTCAAAGAGCACAGCCCTGATAACACCTTGATTTCAGACTTCTAACCTTCCAGAGCTATTAAAGATAAATTTCTGCTGTTCTAAGCTGCCCAGTTTATAATAAGTTGTTACAGCAGCCCTAGGAAGCTAATATAGCAGGTACAGAAGTCAGGAGTGCAAGAAGAAAACTCATTTTAGAAGCAAGCATCCAGCAGGTTGAAAAGATGGAGCACAGATAACCAGCTAGCTTGTATGGAACCAGGACAAAAGCTTGACCCCTCAATCTCAACCACCTGGATTGTGTTTGGTGCTCTAAACAGAATCCATTGATTTTATAATACTGCCAAGTCCTATTTCAAGGCCTAGATATGAACAAATAAGCTCTTTAGGCGACAGCACACACAGAAAACAGAAAACAGATTTCTTAGAAAAGAGAAATAAACCAAGTTGGGACAGTTTTTTAAAACAAAGAGCTTTGGTCTGGTACACCTGTAAATTAAAAAGGAAATGTTTTGCTTATAAAATACCATTCTGCCATGAAGAGACAAATGTTTTTACATATTAAAAGTAACAGCTGTGTTATTTAACTCAACAGAAAAAAATACATGCAAAAACACCATCTCAGGTAACCCTAAGACAGAAGGCTATAAATGGTAAACTTGTCACAGAAAGAGTGTAATGATCTGGATAATTCAAAGTATTCATCTGTGGTGGGGAAGGGAGGAAAATGACTGTATCACACAAGCACTCCCACCGAAACGTCCAATCCTGACACTGGTCATAAATGCTAAAAGGATGGATCTAATTTTACCTCTTCAGCATCTGACATTTACTGTACCTCCTGAAAGCGGGTAAGGGGAAGGTTGCAGGGAGTGAACGGGGTGAGGACCAGTATTTTCTTATATTGATTGCTCACCTTCACACCAGTTGTGCTCTTCTACAATTAACAACCACCTTAATGTTCTAAAATAGCAATGGCAATCAAAGCTCACGTTCCCCAAGGTTTGAACCGCAACCACCAGATCATGCAACTTTTGTCATAAAGTCAAAGTTTATTATACAAAGGGTTACTTAAAATGAGATGATGACAAGTTTGATAATTCACTATATTCTGTTAACAGGTTCTGTTTTTTGTTTTTTTTTTTTTCCAAAACAATTACTGAATCCAGGAAGGGTGAAATTAAAGGGCAGAGCACAATCTTCCAGGTTTAAACACCTTTATTTGGACATTGTGATAACCTTCCTGAGGCCTGAGTTATGTCTTCATTTGTTCTGAAAAACATTTATTTCCAGCACATCCTCAGACTACATAAAAGTACAAAGAGAATGCTAACCCAACTATGCAAATCAATTTTTAAGGGCTGTCAGATATTTTGAAAGTATTTATGTGATTTGCATATGCCAATAATAAAACATTCTGATTATTAATTCAAAGAGGTAATATAAGAGCCTCAACCATGCAACACTGTTGACTTGCTTATTATTATACACAGTTTAAAATAATATATCTTTTTAAAAAATAACTATATCCAAGAATTTTCACTCAAACTGTTCGTGTCCATCATTCATCTATAACATCTTACCCTAAAACCTGTGTAACCTACTTAAAATGAATTCAGTGTGGAAACTTGAACACATGATGCAGATAATTTTAAGGCATAATTGTTCATTTTACCAATGGGATCTTCATTTTAGAGAGAGGTTCACTTAGGAAAAAAAAGTCATAAGAAGTTTCCATAATATGCTTAAAATAAAACTCAATTTACATACCACTCCCCAGAAATACAGCTGAGTAAAATGAGACATAAATCCACTTCCCACTCTTCGAAAAGACACTTACATGGTTAGTCCTTCACTTCACTCAGGACTTTCAAATGCCCCCAATTGGTGAGAACTTCCCTGACCACCCTGTACAAAATAGTATCCCATGCACATAATTCTCTATCTCCTCTTATTCTGCTTTATTATTTTCAGAGTATTTATCACCATCTGACATATTACATTTGCTATTTGTTTTTGTTCTTGGTACTTAATTTCTGTCTTCTCCCATTAGGATGTAACCACCTTGAGGGCAGAGTCTTGCTGAGGTGCGGCTCCAAGAACAGTCCCTGGCAAAGAGTAGGCAATGAATGAATGAATGAATGAATACCATAAAGGAAATGAAATGAAGCCTTACAATCTGTGATGAAAAGAAGTTGAACATTTTCTTAGATGTACTAGATTAGGAAGAAATTATTATTCCACCTGGGTTATGAGTAACTCTATTGATGTAGTTTCCTAGATCATTTTCCACTAAGTAAAAAGCTTCAGGGCAGATCTTTTATGAGCTGTCCATCAACTTTCCCCATTGTATGTCAATAGGGATAATTAACTTAGTACAGAGTTTTTTAAACAATAAGATTGTTAAAAACTTAAAATACTTAATGGGAGCAATAGTTAAGAATCTGGGGCATGGAATAAACTCTCCGAAGACAGAACAGCTCTTTGATTTAGATGCAGCACATTCTGACTAAAGTATGAGGTTTTGCAGTATTTCCCATGTGGGAGTTCTGACCTCTAACCGACATACATGAGGTGATGAAGAGCTTGTATTTATTATTACGCACTTTGTGTGGGTAATGGATGGCTTCTTTATTTTCTCGAAGGTAGTACTTTGTTTATGAGTCACCTCTGAAATCTGTTTTCTTTCATGGGTGGCCTTTCATTGTGCTCTACTGTAGTAACACCTATTCTTCACCCCTGTCATGCCTGGAGTAAGGGAGCATTTTAGAAAATGAATCTGTACTATACTTTGCACCACAAATGATATGCACCCCATAATCTTTCAATATATTCATACCTAGTGTGTTAGGTGGTTTGCGTTATGCTTGAGAGCTGTTTCTGACCTCAGACACTCCTTGTATCAGTAATTCTTTCCTACACACACTAGCTGCTGGGCAGAGAGAACAAACAGGCCCAGAGTGGCTCTCTCCCTCCAGAGAGAAGGATTCTGGCCAAAGAAAATGAACTCTCTGAGTCATAACAGACTAACCACAGGACTGAGGTCTTATTTCTGACTCCATGGGGAAACCTTGAAAGACCACAGAGAACCCATAGGAAAATGTGTCACTTCTAAATGTGCCAAACCACAGTGTGCCCTGTTGGATTCTGAATGGAGTTCAGGCTGTCACCTGCTGGATCACTCAGCTCAGGCTAAGTTATGCTACCAGCAGCAAAAAAATCCCCAAATCTCGATGACTTACAAAAATATGGTCTATTTCTCCCTCATGTAACATGTTCAAGAGTCAGCTTCAGCTCTGGCATCTTCATCCCCAGCCAGGCAGTAGGCACAGCCCCTCTCTGGGCTACATAATGTCAGTCTCGTGGCAGAGGTAAAAGAGTAATGATGGAACAACGCAGTGGCTCTTAAAGCTCCTCAGGAGTGGCATGGTCACTCCATTCACCCTTCATTGGCCAAAGCAAGTCATATGACCAATTCCAACTTCAGTGGAGTAGGACTCTAAACCTCCTGCAGGAAAGAGCCAACAGGGAGGTGCAGTGAAAAGTTTTGAACAATAATACAATCTACCATCCCTACGATCTAAAATCCTAAATGGTTTAGGACGTGGTTGCTTGACCAACATGGTAGTATTCATATTTCATTTTGAGAAGCTGATAAAAAGTACACAATCAGGCTTCCCTGGTGGCACAGCGGTTGAGAGTCCGCCTGCCGATGCAGGGGATACGGGTTCGTGCCCCGGTCCAGGAAGATCCCACATGCCGCGGAGCGGCTGGGCCTGTGAGCCATGGCCGCTGAGCCTGCGCATCCAGAGCCTGTGCTCCACAACAGGAGAGGCCACAACAGTGAGAGGCCGACGTACCGCAAAAAAACAAACAAACAAAAAAAAAAGTACAAAACCTATCCCTAGAAATGCATACACAAATACCTTAAAAAGTTTAATATAATTTCAAGGGTCAGAGACCCCTAATTCCATACATGAACTCCAAATCTAGAATAGCAACTCTTGTTTTAGAAAATTTCTCCATAGATCATTAAACAAACTGCAATTTGTCAACTTGAGGTCAGCTTCCTCATTCCATCTGAAATTAGAGGAGAAGGACCTCACCAGGAAGACCATCTAGGTTCTCTGCAAACTGCCAGGATGACCCTGAGGGGCTGGGGTCTAGGTCACTGCCCTCCACATCACCTGACAAAGTCCACTGAAAGAGGGCCACATTGCCTTTAAATTGTTATTTTCTTCTTCCCATTTAAATTGTCCACTATTTTATCATAGTGCTTTTTTTCTGTTTTATAAATTATCTATCTAACTATACACACATACATATATTGAATATTTATATAGGTAATACTGAAATTTAGTAATGAGTAATAATATTACTAAGTATTACTACTTAGTAATATTACATAAATCATATTGCCTTATCCTAAGAAAACCAAACACTGTCATTTTATACATACATACACACAAACACACACCTCTGTATCTGTGGCTCTCCTACTTCTATAGGGCTAAGAATCACACATAAAAATCAGCTTTGAGAGGGCAGAGAGCAGAAGCAAGAAGAACTACAATCCTGCAGCCTGTGGAACAAAAACCACGTTCACAGAAAGACAGACAAGATGAAAAGGCAGAAGGCTATATACCAGATGAAGGAACAAGATAAACCCACAGAAAAACAAGGAAATGAAATGGAGATAGGCAACCTTCCAGAAAATGAATTCAGAATAATGATAGTGAAGATGATCCAGGACCTCGGAAAAAGAATGGAGGCAAAGATACAGAAGATGCAAGAAATGTTTAACAAAGACCAGGAAGAATTAAAGAACAAACAAACAGAGATGAAAAACACAAGAACTGAAATGAAAACTACACTAGAAGGAATCAATAGCAGAATAACTGAGGCAGAAGAACGGATAAGTGACCTGGAAGACAGAATGGTGGAATTCACTGCTGTGGAACAGACTAAAGAAAAAAGAATGAAAAGAAATGAAGACACCCAAGAGACCTCTGGGACAACATTAAACGCAACAACATTTGCGTTATAGGGGTCCCAGAAGGAGAACATAGAGAAAAAGGACCAGAGAAAATATCTGAAGAGATTATAGTCGAAACTTCCCTAACGTGGGAAAGGAAGTAGCCACTCAAGTCCAGGAAGCGCAGCAAGCCCCATACAGGATAAACCCAAGGAGAAACACGCCGAGACACATAGTAATCAAACTGGCAAAAATTAAAGACAAAGAAAAATTATTGAAAGCAGCAAGGGAAAAACAACAAATAACATACAAGGGAACTCCCATAAGGTT